>NW_026989045.1:0-57978 GCF_030222135.1 Aotus nancymaae
TGACAGCCATTCATGCCTCTGAGGTCTCTTTGCTGAGTTTCAGACATGGTTTCTAGTTTGCAGTTCAACCTCTGACCCTGATTTTTCCCCACCCTGCCCCTTCCTGCTCATAGGATGTGTGTGCTGCTCCTGCTAGGGTCTCACATACTGGCTAACCCACGGTGGTCTTTTCCTTCCAGTGATGTGGCATGGGCGTCTCTGGACCTGCCGTCCCTTGTGGCCGAGCACCTCCCTGGGAGGCAGGAGCGTGTGTTTTGGAAGCTGGTGCTGGTGTTGCCGGATGGAGAAGAGCAGTCCCCAGGGAGTCCTGGCAGGTCAGGTTTTCCCCTGTGGGATTTCCAAGAGGTGGAGTGGACGGGGGCAGAGCTGTGGGCCAGGGCCGGGTGTTCCTTTTATGTCTGATGGGAACTCTGAAGCATAGGTTTAATGTTTTAATGCTTGGATTTACAGTCTGTTTTGCTCAGGATTTTAAGTTGAAACTTTAGATTTGATTATTTCCATTTTTATTCCATAAACTTGGTGTATTAGTCCGTTTTCACACTGCTTTAAAGAATTATCTGAGACTTGGTAATTTATAAAGAGGTTTAATTGGTTCATGGTTCCACAGGCTGTACAAGAAGCATGGCCGGGGAGGCCTCAGGAAACCCACAATCATGGTGGAAGGCGAAGGGGAAGCGGGCATGGCCTACATAGCCGGAGCAAGAGGAAGAGAGAGCACAGTGGGAGGTGCTGCGCACTTTTAAACCACTGGATCTCATGAGAACTCACTGTCATGAGAACAGGAAGGGGGAGATCCACCCCCGATACAGCACCTCCCACCAGGCCCCTCCTTCAACACTGGGGATGACAGTCCAACATGAGATTTTGGGTGGGCACACAAATCTGAACCACGTCACTTGGCAACAGTATTTAAAGCTGTGTTAAGGTATTGATAGACCTGCTTTACTTTAGACTCTTCGGTAAGATAGTTTATAGTTTGTTTACTATAGTTTCATTTTTTTCCCATTCAGAAGAAACTTTTGGCATTTAAATAAAAAAAATTGACACGGTCTTACTTCCTGTAACTAAAATACAGAAGTCTTTTTGAGACAGAATCTCGCTCTGTCGCCAGGCTGGAGTGCAATGGCACAATCTTGGCTCGTTGCAACCTCTGCTTCCTGGGTTCAAGTGATTTTCCTGCCTCAGCCTCCCAAGCAGCTGGGATTACAGGTACATGTCACCACACCCAGCTAATTTTTTTTTTTTTTTTTTGGTATTTTGGTAGAGATGGGGTTTCACCGTGCTGGCCAGGCTGGTCTCAATCTCCTGACCTTGTAGTCCACTCGCCTGGGCCTCCCAAAGGAGGAGTGAGCCACTGCACCTGGCCAGAAGTCTTTTTTTTTTTTTCCTGATTTTTGAGCTGGAGTCTCACTTTGTCACCCAGGCTGGAGTGCAGTGGCTCGGCTCACTGAAGCCTCCGCCTCCTGAGTTCAAGCGATTCTCCTGCATTAGTCTCTTGAGTAGCTGGGATTACAGGCGCACACCACCATGCCTGGCTAATTTTTTCGTATTTTTAGTAGAGACGGGGTTTTACCATGTTGGTCAGGTTGGTCTCGAAATCCTGACCTCGTGATCCACCCGCCTCAGCCTCCCAAAGTGCTGAGCTTACAGGTGTGATCCGTTACTCCTGGCCAAGAAGTCATAGTTTTGAAGCAACTACAGTTTCTTTCTTCTGAGACAGGGTCTTGCTCTGTTGTCACCTAGGCTGGAGGGCACTGGTGTGATAATGACTCACTGAAGCCTCGACCTCCTGGGCTCAAATGACCTTCTCACTTTAGCCTCCTGAGTAGCTGAAACTACAGGCGTGTGCCACCATGCCTGGCTAATGGTTTTTCTTTTTTGAAAGATGGGGTTTTCACCATGTTGCCCAGGCTGGTCTTGAATTCCTGGGCTCAAGCAATCCACGTGCTTTGGTTTCCCAAGGTTTTGGGATTACAGGCGTGAACCATGACGACCGGCTTACAGTTTCTTTTTAAGATAGCTTTATTGAAATGTTATTCACATACCATAAACTTCACCCATTTGAAGTGTACATTTCAGTGATTTTTAGATATATCCACAGGGTTTTGCCACCATCACTGTTAAATTTCACTCAAAAAGGAAGCCCGTATTCTTTTTTTTTTTTTTTTGAGATGGAGTCTTGCCCTGTTGCCCAGGCTGGAGTACAGTGGTGTGATCTCGGCTCACTGTAACCTCTATTTCTCGGATTTAAGCAATTTTCTTGACTCAGCCTCACGAGTAGCTGGGATTACAGGTGCACACCACCCAGCCTAATTTTTGTATTTTTAGTAGAGATGGGGTTTTACCGTATTGGCCAGGCTGGTCTTGAACTCCTCACCTGAGGTGATCTGCCTGCCTCGGCCTCCCAAAGTGCTGGGATTACAGATGTGAGCCACCATACCCAGCCTGAAACCACTGATCTGCTTTGTTTCCATAAATTTTTGCCTATTCTAGACGTCTTGTATAAATTGAATCATATAATATGTAGCCTTTTGTGAATCGTACCTTTCCCCTATGGGATGTTTTCTAGACTTTTCCACGTTGAAGCATATGTTAGTGCTTCATTCTTTTCTGTGGCTGAATAATACTCCATTATGTGAGTATACCTTATTTATCCATTTATCGGTTGATAGGCATTTGGGTGGTTTCTACTTTTTGGCTACTGTGAAAAGACTGCTATGAATACTCAGGTGTAAGTATTTGTGTGGACATGTGATTTATAATTCTCTTGGTTATATAGCTAGGAGAAGGATTGCTAATTGTATGGTAACTATATGTTTAAGTCTTTGAGGAATTGCCAGACCTTTCCATGGTGGCTGCATCTTTAACATTCCTACCAGCGATGTATGAGGGTTCAAAGTTCTCTGAACACATTTCTTTTTAAACACCATTATCTAATTCCAAAATACTTTTTCACTTAAAAAGAAATCCCAGGCAAGCTTGGAACACATGCAGTAAGGAAAAAGAAAGAGAAAGTCATGATGTTCATCTCATAGTACAGCTGAACAAAGAAGAGTGTTGTGGCATTTTCAAATTATTTAAATGGCAATTCATTTTTCCTTTTTTTTTAAATTTTGAGACAGGATCCCACTCTATCCCCTAGGCTGGAGTGCAGTGATTCGATCTTGGCTCCCTGCAACCTGACCTCCTGGGCTCAAGTGGTCTTCCTGAGGAACAGACTATAGGCACGCACCACCATGCCAGGCTAGGTTTTGTAACTTTTTTATTTTTTTTTTTGTAAAGACGGTTTTGCCATGTTGCCCAGGCTGGTCTTGAACTCCTGGCTCAAGCAATCCACCTGCCTTGGCCTTCCAAAGTGCTGGGATTACAGGTGTGAGCCACCATGCCCAGCTGAGGATTCATTTCTTAAAATAGCTGTCTTGTGATTTGCTAAGTTCATATATCACTTAGGAATTCTTAAGGTCTCAGATGTGAGAAATTTGACCCATAAAAAATATGTATTTCAAACTCTAGGGATGTTTTCTGTTGCTAAAACTCTTAATGCCTCAGAATCTTAAGTCATATTAGAATGAGCCGGTTCTATGAGTGCTCCCTCCTGCTCAATTAAGAACAAGTAGAAGCCAGGTGCAGTGGCTCACAGCTGTAATCTCAGCAACTGGGCAGGCTGTGGAGGGATTGCTCGAGCCTAGGAGTTTGAAGCCAGCGTGAGCAACATCTGTGTTGTACTAACAAAACTTAGCAGAGGATGGTGGCCCGTGCCTGTAGTCCAGGCTACTGAGGAGGCTGAGGCAGGAGGTTTGCTTGCTACAGTGAGCCGAGTTTGTACCACCGCACTCTACCCTGGGTGACGGTAAGACCCTATGAACAGGTAAAGATGATTGCTCCATTTTTAAATGACAGCCTCTTTTGTGCAGGTCAACTTCATAGTAAGATTTGGTAACTTTGGACCTACATCTGTGTGATACTTTTTTCTTTTCCTGGAAGTCTTTATAATTCACATTTAGAATTGGATTCTTAAGTGTTTTTCTTTTTTTTTTTTAATCTATAGAATTCTGGCAAATTGGTTGAAAGTCAAGTTCATGGGAGATGATGGCTCAGTGGATGACACGTGCAGCGATGCTGGTGGGATTCGGACGCTTTCGCTTTTCAACTCGCTTAGCGGCAAAGGGGATCAGATGATTTCTGTAAACGTGTGTATAAAGGTGAATTATAATTGCTTTGTGTTTACTTCTATGTTTTCATTACTTTTACTTACTCCAGGATATCACTAGAATCATGCAAATACTATTTATTCCCTAACGTGGTTTTGAAAGACTATGGGAGGCTCAGAAGCAAGTATTATGTCTGTCATTTCTAGTGTTTTTTAAAAATTATTTTTTTAAGCCAGCCAAATTTAGCAGTGGGCACTGCACCCAGCCTGCTTTTTTAATTTTTCTATTTTAATACTATATATTGAGTTTCCTAAATGTAATCCGTATACAAAACTTTAAAAAAAATGAGGAAATGTAAAAGAAATGTAAAGATGATAAGAGCCATCCATGCTTTTGCTGTTCTGAGGTGACAGTAACTTCTTGGTGCACATTCTTCCCTTTCCTGTGATTACAAAGTCATATTTCATCTCCTGGAAATTAGTTTACTGTTCCTGTTACCTTCATTTTCATTTTTAATGAAAGTAACGCTTCCATGTACTTAAAAACAAGTCAAATAACGCCACGTGATTTAAAATGAGACACAGTAGCTCCTCTCTCCTCTCAACTCCTTTCTTCAGGGCCTCATTTTTCTCATGTTTCCAGATCACACACTTAACAGCTGTTTCTCAGTTTGTCCATTTCAGTGTTCTCTGCTGACTTCCCATTAATATAAATGTATTAGTTACCTATTCCTAAATAACAAATTACCTCTAACATAGCAGCTTAAAATGACATCTGTTATCAGATTTCTGTGGGTCAGGAATCCAGGTGGCGTCACTTCCTTGCAGGCTGTGGCCAGAGACTTCCTCACTTCCTGCCACGTGGGCCTCTCCCCAGCTGACAGCATGGCAGCTGGCTTTCATCAGAGTGAGCAAGAGGTGAGCCAAGCTGGAAGTCTGAGTGCCTTTATAACCTACACTTAGAAGTGACATCCTGTTGCTTTTGTTGGCTTCTGTCCGTTAGCAGTGGCCAGGCCCAGCTCACAGGGCAGGAGATCACACGTGGGCACGGACACCAGGTGGAGTCGGGGACCTCGTGGCTGCTGCATACCACACTAGGTGCAGAGTGGCCTCCTGTGCCGTCATCCCAGTCAGCCTTCCACGTCTTCCCAGGATGGCTACACTGTCACTTTGTGAGCCCACTCCAGCGAATGGGCTCTGTGACTCTATTCGCCTCAGAACCAGTAGTGTTCTTTCTATGACCACAATTATTTTTTTCCTGCAAGAACTGGAGTTGCCTTATTGTCTCACTTAACATAGTTCTCTTTATCGCTTTGATTTTTACAGGGCGGGGTGGGGGGGTTGCTGTGTATATCTCGGTAGTTTTCCAAATGTTCTGTCACTTCCATATTCCGATCCATCCATATTCCCTGTGTCCTGGAACCCTCATCTGTGGGCTGGTCTCCATCCAGGCAGCATGTGCCGTCATGCCATCATTGCAAGCACATGTCCCTGCTCCTCCACCTGGAAGCTCTGTGACCTTGGGCAAGTTCCCTAACGTCTCTGCCACCTATGTATGGATAGTTACTTACTGTCCTGTTTTACTCAGCAAAGCCAAAAGAAATTGCCCAAGCCTGCGCAGGTGCTGTGTGCTGGAGATGCTCATCTGGCTCTTGAGGACGGAGTGAGTCTGCACACGCAGACTGCATAGG
This sequence comes from Aotus nancymaae, assembly GCF_030222135.1. Lineage (NCBI taxonomy): Eukaryota > Metazoa > Chordata > Mammalia > Primates > Aotidae > Aotus > Aotus nancymaae. The sequence continues at coordinate 5,842 of NW_026989045.1, forward strand.
ACAATGCCTGGCACAGGCCAAGTGCTTGCTCAGTGTTGCCATTAGCAGCAGCTGTGGTATTTTTTCTTGGTTCAGCCCCTTGTTGGATGGTACATGTCATGGGAGGGGAATTTTCTGAGTCCTTTCCCTTATAAAAATGATTTATTATTACTTATTTTTTTTCGAGACAGAGTCTTGCTCTGTCGCCTAGGCTGGAGTGCAGTGGTGCGATCTTGGCTTGCTGCAACTTCTGCCTTCTGGATTCAAGCGATTCTCCTGCTTCAGCCTTCTGAGTAGCTGGGACTATAGGTGTGTGCCACCACGCCCGGCTAATTTTTTGTATTTTTAGTAGAGATGGGGTTTCATCGTGTTAGCCAGAATGGTCTCGATCTCCTGACCTCGTGATCCGTCCACCTTGGCCTCCCGAAGTGCTGGGGTTACAGGCGTGAGCCACTGCACCCAGCAAAAATGATTTTATTGACAAAATAACTTAGGCTGGGGGAAAGAAAAAAAGATTTATTTTATTCTTGTATTTGCTTCGTAGTTTAGCTACGTTTGTAAAATTATAGGTAGGAAATTACTTCCCTGGCCGTACATAGTGGGTTACACCTGTAATCCCAGCACTCTGGGAAGCCAAGGTAAGCGGATTGTTTTGAGTACAGGAGTTTGAGACCATCTTGGGCAATGTGGTGAAACCCTGTATAAAAAATACAAAAATTCGCCTGGCACGGTGGCCCACGCCAGTAATCACAGCACTCTGGGAGGCTGAGGTGGGCGGATCACACGAGGTCAGGAGTTTGAGACCAGCCTGACCAACATGGTGAAACCCCGTCTACTAAAAATACAAAAATTAGCTGGGCGTAGTGGTGCGTGCTTGTAATCCCAGCTACTCAGGAGGCTGAGGCAGGAGAATTGCTTGAACTCGGGAGGCGGAGGTTGCGGTGAGCTGAGATCGGGCCATTGCACTCCAGCCTGGGCAACAGAAGCAAGACTCTGTCTCAAAAAACAAAAAACAACAAAAAACCCCAAAATTATCTGTTCCTGTAGTTCTTGGAGCTTGGGAAGCTGAGGTGGGAAGACTGCTTGAACCCGGGAGTTCGAGGCTACAGTGAGCCGTGATCGCACCGCTGCACTGCAGCCTTGATTACAGAGGGAGACCCTGTCTCAAAAAAAGAAGAAAATTATTTCCTTTCAGTTTTGCTCCACTGTCACCTAGCGTCCACTGTTGCTGTTGAGGTGGAGTCTGAGACTGTTCCTGTTCCTTTCTGTGTGCCCTGGTATTGTTTCTCTCCAGAAGCCTTTTTTCTCTGTTCATGGCATCCTAGAACTTCACTTTGTCATGCCTGGCACTGGACTTCCTTCTCTGTGCAGGGCTTAGCAGTCATGTTTTTATGACACTCACAGTTTATTTATTTTTTTGAGATGGAGTCTCGCTCTTGTTGCCTAGGCTGGAGTGCAATGGCGCAATTTTGGATCACTGCAACCTCTGCCTGCTGAGTTCAAGCGATTCTCCTGCCTCAGCTTCCCGAATAACTGGGACTACAGATTCACGCTACCATGCCCGGCTAATTTTTGTATTTTTAGTAGAGACAGGGTTTCACCATGTTGCCCAGGGTGGTCTTGATCTCCTGACCTCGTGATCCGCCTGCCTCGGCCTCCCAGAGTGCTGGGATTACAGGTGTGAGCCATCATGCCCAATCTCTGTTTTCTTTTCTCTCTTGAGCCTCTGTTAGATAGATGTTAGACCTCATCATTTGATCCTTTGAGTTTCTTATCCTTTCTATCCTATTTTCAATCTTACCTCTTCCTACTATGTTCTGGAAGATTTCCTTGACTTCATTTTCCAGTAGTTCTACTGATTTTTTTCTTCCATATATATTATTTCCTCTTCTTACGTTGACTTTTTCATAGCATCTTATTTTTTGGATGCATCATCTTATCTTTTTAGGGTTTTGGGGGTCTAAGTTTTCTTCAGTTCATGCATTATCTGGTTCCTTTTTTTTTCCCCGCCCTCTTCTGTTATTCTAGTTTATCTCTTTTATGTTGGAGGCTCTCCTCAGATGCCTTACCCAAGGCTGTCTGTCTATAACTGAGTGAGGCCCTACAAGGCTGGCGAGGAAGTTCTGTGTTTGGGGTGGGGTGGGAGGTAGTTAAATGGAAAGCCAGCCTTTTCGGAGGGACTCCCAGATGTCTGGATCTGCGTGTCTGGTCCCTAGACTGTTCAGGCTTTCTGGAAAGAACTTGTGCCTTCTGCTTCCTGGAGAGCTGCTGGTATTCTCAGGGTAGGGTCGGGAGTGGTTTGACACCGAGTCCCTTCCACTGTGCCTGATCACGCCCCTGTGTCTGGATCCTCTCAGGACTCCTGTTCAGGGGCCCGGGGGACTGGTTGTGCATAAGGTTGCCTGCAGTGGTGGGTGCCTATAGGGCCAGGCTCTGAACTTCACCTTTGGCTCCTGGTGTCTGCAGGGCCTGGATATACAGGGCTTTTGCAGGCTCAGTCAACCTGGCTCCCTCCACACCCACAGCTGCAGCCTTTAGGTGTGGCTTCCTCTGCTTCCCTGACCCAGAGATTGGACCCATCTGCTTGCTGCTTTCTAGAAATGTATCAGAATCCCTCATCTGCTGCTGGCTTGCCTTCCCTCTTTATGTTATTATGGGCTTAAAGTTTTGTTTATTTTTGTAGAGATGGGGTCTTGCTATGTTGCCCAGGCTGGTCTTGAACTCCTGGCCTCACACAGTTCTGCCTCGGCCTCCTTATGTGCTGGGATGACAGGCATGAGCCACTGTGTCTAGTTTTAACTGTTTTCATACCTGTTTAAGGTTAATTAAAATTCTAGTAATATAGTCAAAACACAATTCTAGCTGGAGACTAAATTACCTGTTGAACTGGCCATTTCTTACACTAATTCTGTTGCGTTAATTCCGTTGTTTTTGTTTCTACGAATTTAAAATATGAACATGGGCAGGTGCAGTGGCTCACGCCTGTAATCCCAGCACTTTGGTAGGCCAAGGAGGGCTGATCACTTGAGGTCAGGTGTTCAAGACCAGCCTGGCCAACATGGTGAAACCCCATCTCCATTAAAAATACAAAAATTAGTTGGGCATGGCTGTGGGCGCCTGTAGTCCCAGCTACTCGGGAGTCTGAGGCAGAATTGCTTGAACCCAGGAGGCAGAGGTTTCAGTGAGCTGAGATTGTGCCACTGTAATCCAGCCTAGGCGACAGAGTGAGACTCCGTCTCAAAAAAAAAAGAAAAAAATATGAATACGTTTTCTATCTGAAGGTCAGATATAGAAATTATTTTTCTAGGGCGATTGTCCTCTGGATATATGAAGAAAGAATGTTATTTGATACTTCTTTTAAAAAGGAAGTCTGAAGCTGGGCTTGGTGGCCCCTCAAACCTGTAATCTCAGCTACTCAGGAGGCTGAAGCAGGAGGACTGCTTGAGCCTAGGAGTTCAGGACCAGCCTGGGCAACATAAAAAGACCCCCTTCTCCAAAAAAAAAAAAAAAAAAAAAATGTTGGAGGGGTCTTTGCTAACAATTAGATTTAGGGAAAGAGGTGCCAGGAATGAAAATAACTGCAGGAAGTAAGACAACTGTAGGGTATGCCCAGCTGTGCCCTTGGAAGCCTGTCTGGAGTGCAGTCAGTATTTAGCGCATGGAGAGCTTTGGCTGCACTTGCTCTGGGGCAGATGCGTCACTGCTGATGTGTCCTGTGGTGCGTCTATCCTGATGATCTTGATGCGCTTGCAGGTGACCCATGGCGCCCTGAGTGATGGCGCCATTGATGCCGTGGAGACGCAGAAGGACCTCCTGGGAGCCAGTGGGCTCATGCTGCTGCTTCCCCCCAAAGTGAGGAGTGAGGACGTGGCAGAGGAGGACGTGTACTGGCTGTCGGCCTTGCTGCAGCTCAAGCAGCTCCTGCAGGCCAAGCCCTTCCAGCCTGCACTTCCGCTGGTGGTTCTTGTGCCCAGCTCAGGAGGGGATGCCATTGAGAAGGAAGTAGAGGAAGGTTTGTGAAGGAAGTCTTGTTTATGAACCAGCATTGTTTAATAAAGGGGTGGATGCTTGGTCTGAGAATGGTCCAGTAGTGTGGGGTCTGGAATCACTGAGACAGCGACCCTTATAGGACTGTCCACTGCAGGACTGGGGTGGTCAGCACAGTGAGTTGTGTCAGCAGGTGTGCTGAGAGCAGAATGTGTGTGACCTTCATCTCTTTCTCTTAAAGGTCTGATGCTGCAGGACTTGGTTTCAGCCAAGCTGATTTCAGATTACACTGTTACGGAGATCCCTGAGTCCACTAATGATCTACAGGGTTCAACTAAGGTAAGCCTTCACCATTTTTAACGGTCTGTCAAGGTATTTTGATTTTTTTCCCTTTTGCTGTATCTGGAATTGAGCGTATATTAGCATTTGTGTTTTTCTTAAGACAGAGTTTTAATTTTTATTTTTATTTTTATTTTTTTTGAGACGGAGTTCCGCTGTTGTTACCCAGACTGGAGTGCAATGGCGCGATCTCGGCTCACCGCAACCTCCGCCTCCTGGGTTCAGGCAATTCTCTTGCCTCAGCCTCCCGAGTAGCTGGGATTACAGGCACGCGCCACCATGCCCGGCTAATTTTTGTATTTTTTAGTAGAGACGGGGTTTCACCATGTTGACCAGGATGGTCTCGATCTCTTGACCTCATGATCCACCCGCCTCGGCCTCCCAAAGTGCTGGGATTATAGGCGTGAGCCACCGTGCCCAGCTAAGACAGAGTTTTATTCTGTCACCCAGTGTGGCATGATAGCTCCCTGCAGCTTCAAACTACTGGGCTCACGCAGTCGTCCCACTTCAGCCTCCCAAGTATATGGGACTACTGTGGTATGCTACTGCACCTGGCAGCAGGTGTGTGGTTTATAGAACTTTCCAAAAACATAAGCAGAAATCAAAAGATGAAATTTGCCCAGTCCTGCTATCTGCAAATTAAATTGTTCATGTAAAATTTTTTAGTGTTTTTATTTCTATGAATTTAAAATATGAACATATCTTATATTTGAAGGTCAGATATAGAAATTATTTTTCTAGGGTGATTGTCCTCTCAATATATTAAGAAATAATGTTATTTGATGTTTCCTTTGAAAAGGAAGTCTGAAGCTGGGCATGGTGTCTCCTCAAACCTGTAATCTCAGCTGCTTGGGAGGTTGAAGCAAGAGGACTGCTTGAGCCCAAGAGCTGGAGACTAGCTTGGGCAACACAGGGAGACCCCCTTCTCAAAAGAAAAAAAGAAAGGCAGCGGGAGGCTTTGCTAACAATTTAGAGAAGGAAGTGCCAAGAATTAAAATAACTACAGGAAGTAAGATAAATATATGGTGTGACGGCATCTTGGCACATAGTGAAGCTGTTAGTCCTTCCAAAAGTCAGAAGACATGGCTTCCATTTCCGTGCATGGTGAAGGGGTTGTTCAGGGCTGGTTTCCTGAGGGCCTGGGCCCTTCCAGGGGGGTGAGCATGCAGGTCACATTCCTCCTCAGGCCAAATGGGATCTGGGGGCCCCTCATTAGTTCCTCTGCTGGACATGTCTCCAGAGCCCTAGAAGGCTAAACTCAACTGCAGAGGACACTTCTGTTCCCCTTCTTACCACAGTTGGGAGCCCGGTACTCTGGTGTTACCTGCTGTGGGCAGCCTTAGGGGATCAAGCTGTTTCAGAAAGCTGTTTTTGAAAAACAGTGTGAATTGTTCAACCAAGTCTTTTCTGAATGTCTTTGCTCTCAGGTTTTGCAAGCGGTGCAGTGGCTGGTTTCCCACTGCCCCCATTCCCTTGACCTTTGCTGCCAGACTCTCATTCAGTACGTCGAAGATGGGGTTGGCCGTGAGTTTAGTGGCCGCTTTTTCCATGACAGAAGAGAGAGGCGTCTGGGTGGCCTTCCTTCGCAGGAGCCTGGTGCCATCATTGAGCTGTTTAACAGTGTGCTGCAGTTCCTGGCTTCCGTGGTGTCCTCTGAACAGCTGTGTGACCTGTCCTGGCCTGTCACTGAGTTTGCCGAGGCGGGGGGCAGTCGGCTGCTTCCTCACCTGCACTGGAATGCCCCAGAGCACCTGGCCTGGCTGAAGCAGGCTGTGCTCGGGTTCCAGCTTCCGCAGATGGACCTTCCGCCCCTGGAGGGTAAGTGCTTGTGCTGGGAGGAGCGGTGAGTGGCTGCAGCCGAGCCTCAGGCTTCCTTCTCACCGTAGTGACCACCCGGCAGGTGTTGGGCACCAGTGTGAGGGTGCGCATCCACCTTCACTGGGCACATGGGGTGTCCCCACGGTGTGCTTGCCTGCACCTTCCTTTGGGTTCACAGGTCAGAACAAGCTGGGTTTTGTGAAGTGGGGGCTGTTGGCCTTTCCTGACCGACACAGCAGTCCATGGGAGTTCACTCTCCTCAGGAGGAAAGTGGCAGGTGGTACTGGGAGGAACACCAACCCTGATCCTGTCCTGCCTGCCTCACATGGTCCCTGTTTTCAAAACAGACGAGTCAGGGGCAAAGAGCATGGGGACCATGTAGCCCTATCCCCAAGCCACAGCCATGGCACTCAGTGCCGATTTAATGTTACTTCTTTGTCAAAGAAGTCTTGTTCTGTGGCTCTGGCTGTGCCCCTGTTCCTGGCTGAGGTCTCTGAGCTGCTTTGACACAGATCCTATAGGCCATCTGGCTGGCTCAAGCCCAGTGTGGCATGGGGCTGCTCCTTCCCATGCAGACACTGTCAGCAGGGAATGAGCTGCTTATGTGGTGGAAGTCATGGCATTAGCATAGACACTCCTCCCATTTGGGCCTCAGGTGCCCTTCTAAACTGTGGGGTGTGGTCTGTAGTACCTCTAACCCATGCTCACTGAAGGAACCCAAAGGGAAGCGAACCACTCACCACAAGCCCTTAGTGTTCTGACTAGGTTGGGGTTCACCAAAATAAGCCAAGACAACGTATACCAGACTTACCTGGGTGCCTGTTACAATACAGATTCCTAGGCACAAGCAGAGTTTCTGGGTATGGTGTGCCTTTGCTATCAACACTGTTTAGGGGGACTGTCTGCATCCCTCACCTAAACCCTGGGAGCAAGCTGCTCTTGCCCTCAACAACTGTGGTTCCGCTGTGTTTAGAAAGCAGACTTCTCAACTTTACAGTTGCCTTCTCCTAAGAAAATAGAGTTAAAAATATTTTCATACACATTTTCACCTGTACTTTGGCCAAACCTGTAACTAATGAGGCACTTTCTCCCCAGCCCCCTGGCTCCCCGTGTGCTCCATGGTTGTGCAGTACGCCTCTCAGATCCCCAGCTCGTGCCAGACGCAGCCTGTCCTCCAGTCCCAGGTGGAGAACCTGCTCTGCAGAACCTACCATAGGTGGAAGAGCACGAGCCCCTCCGCAGTCCATGGGGCAGGCCCTTCCGTCATGGACATCCCATGGGATGATCTCATCGCCTTGTGTATCAACCACAAGCTGAGAGACTGGACACCCCCCCGGCTTCCTGTTACATCAGGTAGTTAGACCTCGGTGCAGTGCGATCAGCGCCTCACAAGACTTTCTGGTACAGTCTCTGCAAAGGACGATGTTTACTTGATATTTCTTTTCTCTCGAGTCCCTACCCTTCTTTTCCTTAGGCCTTCCTCCTTCAAGTCAGTGACTTAGAAACATTGAAAACAAGCTAAGAAGGTTCCAGTAGAGCCTGAACTCACCTCCCTGAAACAGGCTTCCTAGGCTGGCTCTTAGAGAGGATTCTGTGGCTTTTGAGTAGTTCTTACCGGCCCTGCCAGTCTGGATATCAGCCTGTCTGGACTTTGGGTGACGCATGGACACTGGGAGCCTATTTAATTAAAGTATGGAAGTCACATAATAATTAATTGAAGGACTTGCCCTTAAATCAGTGAATTTAAGCACATGCCAAATGGCCACCTGCTGCTCTTTATATATTATTTTTACCTGGTTTCCTTTTTGTTTTTTGAGACAGGGGCTTGCTGTGTTGCCCAGACTTATCTCTTTATCTGTTTTTGTATTGTTTTCTCAGAGGCGCTGAGTGAAGATGGTCAGATATGTGTATATTTTTTTAAAAACCATTTGAAAAAATATGATGTTCCTTTGTCATGGGAACAAGCCAGATTGCAGACACAGAAGGAGCTACAGCTGGGAGACGGACGGTGAGATTCATGTTCAGTATGTTTCTGTTGCTTGCTAAACTGTATTTTTCTTCCAAAGTACACAGAAATTAACATCCTACATGCCAAATCCAGTCCATTGTGAGCAGATTGTGACAAACCCTCAAGGAACAGGTCATTCCCATGCAGTAGAAACTCTTCTAGAGCAAAGTTAGACGCATTTCACTTCATTTATCAGGCAAACCTGACCCTGAAATCAACCTAACCAGGAGAATACAGCTGCCATTTCATCTCACTTCCAAATCTGGTTCTAAAGCACAGTACCTAAAAAGTTCACAAGTATGCTTTCTCTCAGGAAAAACAGTAACAGTGAAAATCTATTAATGTAATCTGTTGCCAGAATACAAAAATAAGTGGCCATTGTAGCAGGTGTTGAAATACATTTCTTAAAACTTATACCCATTCCCAATAAAATTGCTTTATTTTGGGTCATTTCTTTAGCTTGAGTAAAAAAAAAAAAAAAAGGTCCTAACCTGATAAGGCTACCTAACATAAAACTACCAAAAGGTGGGGGGTGGGTGGGATCATGCTTCTTGGTAGACCATTAGGAACACTGGAGTCAGAACCAGCCTGTTGTCCTGGCTGCTATTCACTATTGTCTTGGAAATTCTGACCAGCACAGGGATGTGGGCTACAAGCACAAACACCGAAAGGAAGGAGAAACTGTCATTTCCAGACACTACGGTTGTCAGTCCAAGATAATCGGCAGTCAAGCCCATAGAACCATTCTGAATTCAGCAAGTTGATCAGATAGACAGACCCACAACATGTAAAAAAAAGAAAAAAAAAAGCCTCATTCACAACATACGAGTTTCTCAGGGCCTGCATGTGCAAAGGAAACCTGAGCCATTGAGGTTCAGATTAGGTTGTTTACAGGAGGATACGATGCTGTGAAGGTGTCAGTTCTGGTGTTGATAAGTTCTAAAATTCCTCAGGGTAAGAAAATACTCAACAATTACTAAGAAAGTTTTAAATAAGCCTAACAAGGTTTGCTCAGCCTGGTATCAAAAGATAGAAAAAGCTCCAGTACTTAAAACCACGTGGGGAAGCCAGAATAGATGAATGGATCAGAATAAGGAGTCAAGAAACAGAACCATATGTGACAAAAGTGAAATTAGTGCGGAAAGGACAAACACTGGCATATGTTTAGAGAACAATGTTAGATGCCTTCTCTCATCATTTGTAAACATTACTTCCAAAGCTAAATATAAAAAATAAGGACCTTGCCAATATTAGGGAAAAACAGAATCTGGAACCCTGGGGTGGGAAGGAAAACATGAAGCAGAGAAGCTCCAAAAGCTGCCTCGTGAGAGCAGAAGCTTCCAAGAGGAACAGGCAGTCTCGATGCCTCTGTGCATGAGGGTCACCACGGTGCAGGGGCTGCCTTCCCTCTTTGCCCTACTCCCTGACTTGGGGGAAGCTTGGAAGCAGGCCAGGCCAGCATGAGCTGTCCCAGGAGGGCACGTGTCTAAGGCACCTGTTCTTACATGTTAACGCACATGTGCAGTTTATCTATATGCTTTACGTGATGCTGTAGAGATATTTTCTCTTGACCATAAGCGTTTCAAATCATGTACTTACAGTTTGGGAATAAAGACTTTTCATGCTTCTGCAAACAATTTTCCCATACCATTGCTTCACACGGACGGTAACTGGAAGAGGAGCACAGAGTGTGGTCGAGAGGGGAGGATTCCCAGCACAGAGGATCTGATGCGAGGAGCTTCTGCTGAGGAGCGCCTGACGCAGTGTTTGTCGAGCAGTCTGCTGCTGGAGAAAGAGGAGAACAAGAGGTGAAGTCCACTTCCTTCGAATTCATGTGTCTTGTTTAGTCCACTTGATGCTGGGAGGGGAGACTGGCTATTGCTTGATTGATGATACAAGACAACCAGGATGGAGAAGGGCCGGTGGGTTATTAGCAGCAGTTGTAGTGGTGTGACTGTTTAAAAGCTCTTTGAAGACAGAAGCAGTACAATAGGTAGTATGTTTTTAACTGTTTTATATTGAAGTGAATTTCATTTATTATTTATTATTGAAAGTCAGTGTTAAGTTTTTGTGGGAAATTCATGTGGCTGAGTCTACTCAGAAGATGGTGAGTGCTGAACAGTATGGCTGGCCACAGGCACCCTGCCCTTGGGTGGCTCGTCCCATGCTGTGACTAGGCAGCAGCTGGGCTGCCCCTTCTCTGCATTGCCCACATCCCTCCCTCCCATGCATACCTTTGCTTTCATCCGATGGCCATGTTTACCATTTTACTGAGAAGTAGAACCAGGAATGAGGGACCTTCCACAGCTTATCCTCTGCCTTCCCTTCCCTCCCAGCCACATCCAGCACCCTCCCTGTACCCCCTTCCTAACCCCTCTTGTTGCTAGAAGGGAACCATCCAGCTCTTAGTCAAAGTCAGTCCTTCCCTGGGCTGGGATCTCATCTCCTGCTCTCCCAAGGACATTCATTCCATGGGATCCCTCTTGTGTTACCACCCCTCCCCATCCTAATGGTACCATCAGCAACACACAGGCATGAAACATGCCGCATTTCTCCCTATCTTGGGCCCATTTCCCTCTTTAGCCACCACTCCATGTTTCTGCCCTCATAATAGTAAAACTCAGAAACGCTTGTGACACTCACTTCCTCAGCCTTCTTTCCCAGCCTCCTGCAGCCAGCTCAGGGCTGAACATGACCGTGAACTCCAGTCCCTGGCAGCATCCCATACTTGCTCCTCCCCTCCTTGCTCCTAGGATGTCTGCATGTCCCCTCCTACCCTGCTGGTTCCTCCTTATCCCGCAGCTGCCCCCTGGATTCATTCTCTCAGCTTCTCCTCTGCATCATCTGTACCTATTCCTCAGAGATTTCATCCAGGTCCATGGATTTTTAAATAACATCAATAGTCTGACAACTCCAAATTTGTATCTCAAACCTGTGAACTCCAGACTTGGAACATCCTACTGCTTCTTTGAAATCTTCATTAGGCATCTGCTGGATGTCTGGTAGCCACTGCAAAGTTAACATATCCCAAATCCAGTTCCTGACTTTCTACTAACCAACCCCTTCCTTTGCTGGTCGTCTCTGTTGATGGCGGCTCCATCCTTCCAGCTGCCTAGATCAGGTGGCTTGGAATCATCCTCTCACATCATCCCACTCACATATCCTGTTGGCTCTATTAAAAATGTATTCACAATTGGACCAGTTGTTACGGCTTCCATGGCTACCACTTGGCTCAAGCCGCTGTCATCTTCCTTCTGGATTATTATAGTAGGCTGTCGTTTAGTCTTGGTAGACCTGGTGGGTGCCTTTCAGGTGAGTTAAGATGGGAGGTTGGGTCACTTGCTTGCTCACAGCCTCTCGGTGGTTTCCTTCTTTTACTGGAATGAAAGGCAGATTTTACAAGGGTGGCCAGGCCCGGAGTGATCTGTCCCACATTTCCTCTCTGACCTCTGCTCCATCCTTGAACATGGCGAGCAGCTCACAGTTGGGCCTTTGAGTTTGCTGTTCCTTTTGTCTGTGATTATCCAGCCCCTCCATTCTCCCCAGCATCCCCATGGCTGATGTCATACGCACTTCAGATCTCTGCTCAAATGTCTGCTTCTGTTAGGCCCTCCTTGCCCATCCCCGACCTTCCTGTTTCCATGGCCCGGCTTTGTCTTTCTCTTCCTCAGACCGTTTCTCTTGTTATGTGTTCCTTGTCTGTCTCCCCTCACTAAAGGATAAATTGCTTAGGGCAGGGCCTGTTTTGTTTCAGTGCAATATTCCTTGTACCTAGGATGATGCCTAGCGTTTGGAGGAGGCTTGATAAATATGTGTTGGAAGAATGAATGAATGTGTCCAATTTCTAGAATCAGTGTCTATAAGTGGTTTTAGATGAGATCTTTTCTCCTTTCTTTCTTTTTTTTTTTTTTTTAATTAAGAGTCTTGCTCTGTTGCCCAGGCTAGAGTGCAATGGCATAATCTTGGCTTACTACAACCTCCGCCTCCCAGGTTCAAGTGATTCTCCTGCCTTAGCCTCCCAAGTAGCTGGGACTACACGTTCCTGCTACCATGCGTGGCTAATTTTTGTATTTTTAGTAGAGATGGGGTTTCACCGTGTTGGCCAGGCTGGTCTTGAACTCCTGATCCACACGCCTCAGCTTCCTAAAGTGCTGGGATTACAGGCATGAGCCACTGTACCTGGCCAAGATTGTTTTTCTTGAAAAGACCGGTATATGAAAGTAGACAGCTCTGGAGTATGTTAGGTGGCAGTGGGATATTATTTTGAGTTAATTGTAAGTTATAAGCAGCAATCCACACATTTGGAAAATGTCAGAATAATTATAGATGCATAAAACCAAAGTAAATAAAAAGAAGATAAGCCAAACAAGACAATTACAAGTAATGTTAAGTAACACACAGAAGCAGTTGTTTTCGGATTAATGCCACCTTTTTCATTAAATATAAATTGGATTTGTAAATTAAAGGGAAGTTTTTTGTTTGTTTTTTTGAGATGGAGTTTTGCTCTCATGCCCTGGCTGGAGTGCAATGGTACAGTCTTGGCTCACTGCAACCTCCGGCTCCCAGGTTCAAGCAATTCTCCTGCCTCAGCCTCCTGAGTAGCTGGGATTACAGGGACCTGCCATCACACTTGGCTAATTTTTATATTTTTAGTATAGATGGGGCTTCACCGTGTTGGTCAGGTTGGTTTCAAACTTCTGACCTCAGGTGATCTGCCTGCCTTGGCTTCCCAATGTGCTGAGATTACAGGCGTGAGCCATCGCGCCCAGCCTAGTTCTTTTTTTAAATTAAGCTTTATCATAGGAAGTTATGAAATTTTCAATAAGTACATTTCTACTTCTCAGTTGATGTCATCTCTTACATTCTTAGTAAAAAGCAAAGGCTTAAGGCTGGGTGTGGTGGCTTATGCCTATAATCCCAGCACTTTGGGAGGCTGAGGTGGGCAGGTGGCTCATGCTTATGATTCTAGCACTTTGGGAGGTCTAGGTGGGCAGATCACTTGACCACAGGAGTTGGAGACCAGCCTGGCAACACAGCAAAACCCGGTCTCCACAAAAATTAGCTGGGTGTGGTGGTGTGCACCTGTAGTCCCAACTACTTGGGGGGCTGAGGTGGGAGGATCATTTGAGCTTGGGAGGTCAAGGTTGCAGTAAGCCAAGATCGTGACACTGCATTCCAGCCTGGACAACAGAGCAAGACCTTTTCAAAAATAATAATAATAAAATTGGCTGGGCACAGTGGCTCACGCCTGTAATCCCAGCACTTTGGAAGGCTGAGGTGGACAGATCACCTGAGGTCAGGAGTTCAAGACCAGCTTGTGCAATATGGTAAAATCCTATCTCTACTAAAAGTACAAAAAATTAGCTGGGCGTGGCAGCATGTGCCTGTAATCCCAGTTACTCAGGAGGCTAAGGCAGGAGAATCACTTGAACCTGGGAGGCAGAGGTTGCATGGACCCGAGATCACCCCACTGCACTCCAGCCTGGGCAACAGAGTGAGACTCCGTCGGAAAAAATAAATTAATTAATAAAATTAAAAAGAAGAGGCTCAAAAAGTTCTCAAGTATATATAGAAGATTAATGAACAATTGTTAACTTCCTGATGCTCAAATATTTTTATGATCATAAATTGTTTCAGGTTTGAAGATCAACTTCAGCAATGGTTGTCTGAAGACTCAGGAGCATTCACGGATTTAACTTCCCTTCCCCTCTATCTTCCTCAGACTCTAGTGTCCATTTTTCACAATATTGAATCTGTGATGAAAATACCTATAACTACTAGCCCACAGGTGAGAAGAAAGTATGTTTGTCATTTACATAAGAATTAAAGATTGAGAGAATGGCTGGGGAAAATTTATCCTATGATGTTGTGATGACCAACAAATTATTAGCTAAAATTAGACCTTTTTTTTAACTTTTATCATATCATTGTTATAGAGACCCAAGTGATTTTGAGTTTCTGCCTATGAAATAAATAATAGAATTGAAATATTCTTAAGAACTGAATAAGACCTGTAGCTGCTGATGTGTAGTTAAGGGCATTAAGGTGATGACAGCAGCTTCTGTCAGAGCAAATTTTGTCTGAGCTTTGGGATTACCCAGAGCTCTCTTCTGAGATTAATTTTTCTATTTTCATTTCTTTTTATATATTTTTTTGAGATGGAGTTTTGCTCTTATTGCCCAGGCTGGAACGCAATGGTGCGATCTCTGCTCGTGCAACCTCCGTCTCCCGGGTTTAAGTGATTCTCCTGCCTTAGCCTCCTGAGTAGCTGGGATTACAGGCATGTGCCACCACGCCTGGCTTATTTTGTATTTTCAGTAGACGCAGGGTTTCTCCGTGTTGGTCAGGCTGGTCTCGAACTCCCAACCTCAGGTGATCCGCCCACCTTGGCCTCCCAAAGTGCTGGGATTACAGGCATGAGCCACGGTGCCCAGCCAATCTGGGATTAGTTTTTCTTGAGGAAAATTAATGAATGAGGAAGGTAAGCTCCCGGAAGTCAATGCCTCACTCAAGGGTATTCCAGTAGTGAGTGGTTAGGGTTGCTTACTCAGAGCCAGATCCAACTGGCTCCAAACCCTAAGGTCTTTTTACTTACTTACCATTCTTCCTTCAGTAGTTAAAGATGCAAAAACAGAGTTTTAATCACAGATATGTGCCACCGGACAGGTAAAAACTGTGCTCCTGGACTGGCTTTAGGAAGCTCTTCAGTAGGGGGGAAAAGCAAATTAAAATGACATACTGTTTCCATTTATCAGTTTGGCAGATATTTTTAAAATATTCATACCCTTTGAATTACCAATTCTGACCTAAAGAAATTAGCAGATATTCACTAAAACTAATGTATAAAAATGTTTACTATAGTATTAGTTATACTGTACAAAAGTAGAAAAAGACTAAATATCTGAAGATGGGAGTCTGATTAAACAATTATAATACATTCATGCGATAGAATACTTCACAGCCCTTGACAATGATATTTTCTAAAAATGACTGGCTGGGTGCGGTGGCTCATGCCTGTAATCCCAGCACTTTGGGAGGCTGAGAAGGGAGGATCACTTGAGCCCAGGAGTTTGAGTCCAGCCTGGGCAACATAAAAGAGATCTCATCTCTACAATAAGTAATTAGCCAGGGCATGCCTGTTGTCCCAGCTACTCAGGAGGCTGAGCTGCGACGATCACTTGAACCCAGGAGTTTGAGGCTGCAGTGAGCTATGATTACACCACTGCATTCCAGCCTGGGTGAAAGATGACTGACACTGGAAATCGTTCATGATAGAATACAAAGGCAGACGGTCTATGTGCAGATACCAGCTGATTGTACAAGCTAAATGAGGCTGGAAGGATGTGCAATTGGTAATTTTTCCCTCTAAAAAATAAATGACTACTCAGATGAGGTTTCTAACATGATCCAGATCTACCCACTTCACAGAGAATAGGTCGTGGTTTATTGACATCCCAGAACTCTTTAGTTTCTTTTTTATTCAAATAGAATGACACGACAAGGGAGCAACTGCAGCTGTCAGAGGTGACAGGAACATGTCTGACCGAACGGCTAACGCACCTGGAAAGGCTGATCCAGAGTTCAAGGGAAGAGGAAGTCGCCTCTGAGCTCCATCTCTCTGCATTGCTAGATATGGTGGACATTTGAGCAGCCTGACCTGTGGGGAAGGGGGGTCTCTCCAGAAGAGTTTGTTTTTACTCAAAATAATGTTAATCATGCAAATAAACCATTTAAATGTCAAAGTCTCCCAGTTTTTCATAATGAAAAGTTGTTGACCTTGTGGGACATCTTCAGTATTCTATTTTCATGACCTCGGCAGACTGTCACCCACCAGCATATGCTCTGAGGCAGTTTGGAGCTTACATTTCCATGTGTAACGGGCGATTCATTCTCTCAGGAAACTTGCAGTCCTTGATGTGTCAGACATCAGTGATGCAGAGATGAATTAAGGCACAGGGCCCCTGCCTGCCAGGCTCACCCAGATTACGTCCAGGAGAGTGAGCAGGTGTATCTGTACATAACTCTCAGAGAATGTACACAAGGCATGGGCCTGAACTGGTAGCAGGGAGAAAACAGGATGGAACAGGGTCTGGTTGGGTAGAAGAGAAAGCAGGATTCCTAGAGAGGCGTGCAGGGGTGTGGCTGGGGACAGTGTACTTAAGAAGAGGACATGATGAAAGCTTGGAGGTACCAGTTTGGTTGTGTGGCCAAGTGAGGGGGAACAGGCCAACAGGGTGAGATTGGAGATTGTTGTTGCCTTGTTCTAAGAGCTGTGAGAACCAGTTGTTGAATGTTAGGCAGAGAAAAATGGCATTTGGGGCAGCAATCTTGAGAGGTGGGTGCTGCAGCCATCCAGGTGAAATTCAAAGGGAATAAGCCTGAGCTCGCTAGCAATTGGTGTGAAGAGGGGTTAAATCTGAGCCACATACAGAAAGAAGTATTAATAGACTTGGTGACGTTGAATATGACCACCAATCTTAAACTGGCACTCAGCATCTCCTGACTGTAATCCTCCATCCCCAGACTCAATTTCATGTCTTCTCATTCTCTTCAAACCACCAACATTCTTAGATCATGTCCTTGTTTCACTGAAAAAACAACAGCACTAAGAAGAGAACCTCCTCCACTCCTCCACCAAATCCACCATCCAATCCCTGCTTCCCCAAACACACATTACTCAACTCAGGGATCTTCAGTGATTAACTTCATGTAAAAACTTAAATAATGCTATTTTTTAATCTTGACTTTAGAGATGGTTGACTTCCTACAATGGAAGGAGTTAGCTTCTCTTAACTGTCTTTCCTGCAACGTGTAATCACCCCCACCCTCGACACCCACATTTCCTCTATTAGTCTCCCTAAAGAGTTTAATATAATATTGGCTGAAACCTGCATTCACAGTTTAGTATAACTATGTTTACCATTTGCTGTTGAGCCCTTTATTAGTTTATGACTATATTTCCTTTAGGTATAATTGTTGATTTTTCCTGGAGTTAATAATTGAATTTTTTTTCATTTGATTGGTTTTCTATGCTCCTGTCACTACTTCACTTCCCTAAGTGTAAAGCTCTTCCCAACAAAGTCATGTGCATCAGGCAGTATGCTCCACTTTCTCTTAGAGATGATCCTCTGGGAACCCTGTCTTCCTGCCGTAGCTTGGACATTTCCTGGATTCTGAATAATATTTTCCTCTTCCTTGGTTTTCTCTTGATAAAGCCTGTCCTTTAGTAGCCTTCTGAGCTTGAATATCTAAAATGTCTTTATTTCTACTGTAATATTATCAAATATATATTTGGTCTTTGCCTCTGCGTTCTGACATGCAACTCCTAAAATCCTTGGAATCTGCAAAATGTCTTTTTATATGCTAGTAAGATGACTGATGGCTGGCAGCACCTATGTAGTTTCAGGATAGGGACTGGTCATCTGAAAGACCAGAACATGATCTAGAGGGGTTGGAACTTTGAGCCCACCCCCTAAACTCCCAGAGGCTGGGGGAGAGGGACTGAAAGTACGTTGATCATCAGTGGCCAATGATTTAATCCATCATGCCTGTGTAATGAAGCCTCCTAAAAACCCAAAAGGACAGAGTTCAGAGAGCTTGTGGATAGCCAGATGTGTGGGGGCTTCCAGAAAGGTGGACAAGAACATGTCCACATGGCGGGAGAATGGCACACCCCAGCACCTTGCAGACAGAAGCTCCTGCTCTCGGGACCCTTCTAGACCTCACCGTGTGTATCTTTTCATCTGGCTGTTTATTTGTAGCCTTTATCCTCTGTAATAAACGTGTGTTTCCCTGAGTTCTGTGAACTGCTCTAGCAAATTAAAGCCAAGGAAGGGGTCATGGGAACCCAGAAGGACAGGTAAAACAACCTGGGGCTTGTGATTGACACTGGACGTGGGGCTCAGTCTTGTGGGACGAAGTCCTCAACTTGTGTGATCTGCTGCTATCTCCAGATACACGGTGCAGGACTGAAGCAGATACCTGGCTGGTGTCTGCTGCAGAACTGATTGCTTGCTTGCTGATGGGAAGAAATCCTTTACATCTGGTGTCAAAAGCATGTTGTGAGAGTAAAGAAATGGGTTTTCTTTTTTTTTGTTTTTGACTTATCCTTATGTTTGATTCATCATTTGAATGGGAATAGAATTTTAGATTGCAAATCATTCCCTTGTGTTTTTGCTTTTTTGTTGCCAGAAATTCTTGAGATCACCTCTATTCCTGATGGTCTCAAATTTCTCAACAACATTACTTGATATGTTGCCTCCCCACCCCCTCACCAACCCCTGCCCAATTTATTGTGCTTGGTATTTTGTAGTCCTTTTTCCTAGTTTTTATTGCTATTGAACAAATTATCCAAATATAGTAGCTTAAATTTGCGGAGGATTCAGCTGGGCAGCTTTCTCTTGGGATCTCTCATGCAACTGCAGTCAGGTATTGCCTGAGGTTACAGTCATCTGAAGGCTTGACTGGATCAGCTGTCCACGATGGATCACTTGCATGGCTGGAGGTAATGTTGCACTGTTTTCCTCAAATGTCTGGCTCATGCTGATGACAGGGCTCTAAGGAGCTTGTTGGAAACTGTGTCAATGGGTACACAGCCTGACAGCTAATAGGTTTCTGTTTTGCTACTGGGTCATAGTTGCCAGTGTTCGCAGGATGTTTCTTGTGGACCAGCTGCTCCAGAGGAATCCTTCCACTTCTATCTCATGCTATCTGGCTGAGTGGGAGAAGTGAGCCTGGACCCACATGTGTAGACTTTCACTTAATTCCTCTGCTTTCAGTGGCCCTCAGCTATGCCTCATGCCTGAGGTCACATCTACTCTGATTCAACTGCAGGCTTCCTCCACCCAAGAGAGGGGAATCTATGGTCACACTGTTCTTACAAAAATTTTCCACCAGTTATTCCAATTTCGACACCTTCCTGGTGTTCGCTGGCAGGACTGGTCTCTTTCTTCTTGACTTCACCCACAAATATTAAGTTTCAACTTTGTCTGGCTAAGTCAGTTATAACTTCTTCATCCATTCCCTGCCTCTGTAATTTTGTTGACTTCTCTTGCTTACTGGTGTCTCCTCTCCCATTCTTTGTGGGTTTTTATGTCTTTTATTACTTAAGTGAGTAGGGTTTGGGCAGGAAGTGGAAGTTAATGCCTATGCTCAATCTGCCATGTTTAACTGGAAATTTCTTTTAAAACTGCCATTAGAGTTTTCTCCCCATGTCTCCTGAGATAGCTCGTCAGTCACCAATACATTGCTTTGTTACATCCAATAATACTTCAGTCTTCATTTTGCAATCCCTTCAAAGCCTCAGCAAAGATCACCATATCTTCACGTATATTATGTCTACATATTCTTCTGGTTTTCCTTCTCTCTGTGGCCACTCCTCTATACTGGAAAAGGTTGGTGCCCCAGGGCTCCTGCTGGAATTCTCTTTTTAGTATGTGCATTTCCTAGTTGATCTTGTCCAATCTCATGATTTCAAACACTACCTGAAAGCAGATGACTCCCAAATACCTGTCTCTAGCATTATCTTCTCTCCTGAATGCCAGCCTACTCAGCATTTCACTTGAATATCTAATAAGCATCGCTAGTATAACTTGTCCCTACTTAAACTGAACTTTCCAATCAAACTTTCCCTATTTTAGGCCAGATGTGGTGGCTCATGCCTATAATCCCAACACTTTGGAAGGCTAAAGTGGGAGGACTGCTTGCGGCCAGGAGTTCGAGACCATCCTGGACAATGTAGTAAGACCCATGTCTCTAACAAACTTAAAAATTAGCCAGGTGGCCGGGCGCGGTGGCTCACGCCTGTAATCCCAGCACTTTGGGAGGCCGAAGCGGGTGGATCACGAGGTCAAGAGATCGAGACCATCTTGGTTAGCATGGTGAAACCCTGTCTCTACTAAAAATACAAAAAATTAGCTGGGCATGGTGGCGCGTGCCTGTAATCCCAGCTACTCAGGAGGGGAAGGAGAATTGCCTACCCTACTCAGCTGAGGAAGGAGAATTGCCTGAACCCAGGAGGCGGAGGTTGCGGTGAGCGGAGATCGCGCCATTGCACTCCAGCCTGGGTAACAAGAGCGAAACTCCGTCTCAAAAAAAAAAAAAAATTAGCCAGGTATGGTGGCACAGGCCTGTAGTCCCAGCTGTTCGGGAGGCTGAGCCCAGAGGATCACTTAAGCCCTGGAGTTTGAGGCTGCAGTGAGCTAATGATTGTGCCACTGCATCCCCACCTGGGTGACAGACTGAGATCCTGTCTCTAAATAAGTAAAAGACACCTTCTCTATTTTAGTAAATGACCAGCACCATATACCCAATTGTTCAGACCAAAATCCTCAGAGCCTTAGAATCTGGCTTAATAAACAAGCTGGATGTGGCAGTATGTAAGCAGATAGAAGCATTGTTTTTTCTCATGACTGCCCCTAGAAGCTTACCTGTGTCAATTCTCAGACGTATTTTACAGTTTTTTCTTTTCTTTTAAATATGAAAAAGGTGGGTTATTTTACTCATAAAAAAGTCCAGTCCACTAAAATATCAAAACTAAAACTCTTTTCCCATTGAAACCTCTTCCCTCACCTAGCTTTGCCAGATTCAGAGTCTGAGATTCCATGCAGGCTGAAGCCCCTTATTCCTCCTCTTCATGTTTCTACATGGAGGGATTTACCTGGAGAAAAACTTTCAGTCTCTTTCTGCTTCCAGAGAAGTGGAGTGACTATTTGGTTGTATTTCAGAGAACAGATAGGGTGGAGTGCGCTCAGGTCCCTCTGAGTGTTCTTTCTGGGGTCTGTGGTTTGACTGGGGCGCGGGGCAGAGGTGTCTTCTAGTCGGCACTCAATTGCATAGAGCTTGATGAGGCAGCTCTATGGCCCAGAGGCTGGGGGATACGTTTTTCTGATTCAGGGGTGATTTCGTAGCCTGACCTCTTGCTTTTTTAAATCTTGCAGATTTAAGCTTTGTCCTTCAAACTAGCTTTTTATTTGTGGCAAGGCTGACATTTTGATATCCACCCATCTTATCGCTGTGTCTTTTTCATTTGTTTCTGAACTGGGATAGGAAGAGTTGAGTATCCTCGATTGTGTAAACCCGCTATTCCACTGCGGGAAGGTGCCTGCGGGTGGTTTTCCTTTTGTCCACTCTCCCTTCCAACTTTCGGGCAGGAATTGAGAGGTGGCTGCAGAGACGCTCATTAGGCTGGGGCAGTAGTGACCGGATGTTAGGGATTCTGTGGGGCAGATGCAGACGCGCTGGGGTCTTCCGGGTCCTTGACCTGACTTCGGGCCCACGGTTGCAGCCTGCAGACGTCGGCCACGTTTCCAGCAGCCACGTTTCCACCCCCCCCCCCCCGACAGCCCTGATGCGCCCGGCTGTCCCTTCCAAGCGCGGTCACCTCCTTCTGCTGCTCAGGTTTTCACCTTCAGTTTCTCCTGGGGTCCCCCCGAACTCCAGCGGCCCCGTGAGCTCTCCCGCGCTTGGCCCCGGCCGACGACGCAGCCCTTCCCCGCCCGGGGCTCCAGGGCTTCTGGCCCCTCGGCCTCACCACGACGCACACACGCCCCGGGCGAAGACCGCGCCGGTCTCGGCTTCCCAGGGACGCCCGGCGGCGCCCTCCGCTCCTCCCCGCCCTCCGCCTGGTCTCGCCCGGGCGCCTCCTGCCCGCGCCCACTTTACCTCAGGGCGGCCTCCCACCCCCACCCCGGGCCCTGGCGTCCCGGCAAATCCTGCAGCGCAAGAGCGACTCCCTGCCACCTGACCTCCGCACCGTCCCTCGCTCGAGCCTCGCTCCCCACATCGTCCTTCCCTCTGACCTCCGGCGGGACCCTCCTGACCGGACCCTCAGAGATACCCTCACCTCAGAGCGCGGCGCACCGGGCTAAGCTCCCGGGACACACTGCCCCTGAAGGCGCGCGAGAGGCCCCGCCCCCTGTCGCCAGTCCCACCCACCTTCCCCGCCCCACGCCCCACCCACCGGCCCGCCCCACGCCCCCCCACTAGCCCCACCCACGCCCCCCCACCGGCCCCGCCCCTCCGCCCCCGCCAACAAGGCCCTACCCACCTCCCCCCGCCCCGTCGGCTCCACCCGCCAGCCCCGCCCCTCAGTCCCCGCCAACAGGGCCCCACCCACCTCCCCCCGCCCCGTCGGCTCCACCCACCACCCCGCCCCCACCGCCCCACCCACTAGCCCTGCCCCTCATGCCCCGCCCCACTCCGCGTGGGGCGCCGCGCGCTCAGCCACTGTGGTCGCCTGGCACACCCCGGGCGCACGCTCGCGGGGCTCTGATTGGTTGCGCGGGCATCGGCCCACCTGGGCCTGAGCGTTGGCCGAGGCCGGCGCCTGCGTAGTGCGCGTGAGGGAGGCGGGGCCGGGCGGCCTGTCCGGGAGCGGGCGGCGTGCGGCGTGCGGCGTAGAGCTCGGCCGCGGCGACGGCGGGCGGCACGTGAGTCCCCGCGCCCCGGGCCCCTGGCGAATGCGGGGTGGTCCTGGGTGCTGAGGAGAGCGCGCCGCGGGCAGTGGGCCAGCGGCCGGGGGGGCGGGGCCGAGGTCGCTGATGGCCGGTGGCCCTCAGGTGTCTGCGGCGCCGAGGGGGCCCCTACAAGACCGAGCCCGCCACTGACCTCGGGCGCTGGCGGCTCAGCTGCGAGATGGGCCGGCAGACGTGGACCTACCTGCAGGACGAGCGCGCCGGCCGCGGGCAGACCGGCCTGGAGGCCCACGCCCTGGGGCTGGACACCGTAAGTGGCGTCCGCGAGCGCTGGGACCCCGCGGGGCGCTGAGCGGGGAGCCGCGAGGAGCTGGTTTCTCTCGGAAGGGTGGGTGCTGCGAGCGCCCGGGAGAGCTGCGAGCGCGGCCCCTTCGTCTCCATGTCACGCACAGGACACTCCTGATGTTGTTTTTTAGCATCTTATTTTGAGATAATTTCTGACTTACAAAGACACTTGTAACTTTTTTTTTTTTTTTTGAAGACGGGGTTTCACCATGTTGGTCAGGCCAGTCTTGAACTCCCGACCTCAGGTGATCCGCCCGCTTTGGCCTCCAAAGTGCTTGGATTACAGGCGTGAGCCACCGCGCCCGGCCGTAATTTTGTTTTTATGCACAAAAAGTTTTTGGACCCAGTGTCTTAGTTGCGTGCGTTGTAAGAGATTTGGCTGGTCTCCGCCAAGCCCTGGCCGCCGTGGGAGAGGCTGTGCCATCCTTTGGGCCCTTTCTGAGAGGCTCGAGTCCAGGACCCAGGGGGCATCCGTGCCCCGCCCCACCCTTTGGTGCCTGGTTTATACAGACATCTTGGAGAAGTTGTGAAGAATCCGTGACTGGAAAGTAAAGCAATGAAAATGTGGAACTGTCCTTTTACTTTGCTGAGATGTGATACGCGCATCAGAGTTTCATACTTTTGATGGAAACAGCTGAAACTTTTGCAGTAATTTAGATTCACTATTTTGACTTGGGCTGTGTGTGAGGAGGGCTCCTCTGGCCGGGCAGCAGGACCCTCAGCTCGCTCTCTCTCTCTCTCTTTTTTTTTTTTTTTTGGTCTCTTTACAGAAGAATTACTTTAAGGACTTGCCCAAAGCCCACACCGCCTGCGAGGGGGCTCTGAACGGGATGACGTTTTACATGGGGCTGCAGGCTGAGGATGGGCACTGGACGGGTGATTACGGTGGCCCACTTTTCCTCCTGCCAGGTAGGAGTGTGCTGCCCCAGCATGAGGGTGCGGCCACCCTGGGTCATCCTTGGGATCCTGGCCCAGCCTGGTCTAGGGTTTTGATGAAGAGGTGAAAATCCGGGAGCTTACATAGGAAAGGACTAGCAAACTCTGCCCCGTGTCAAAGTCCACCTGCTGTCGGTGCTAGGGGATCAGCTAGCCTTGGCCATGTAGGATGACAGGCCCTCTGATAAGGGAAGCAAGTGGTTCTCTAGGGGTCTGTTGCCTTGAGGGAGGAGGAAGGTGGGCTTTGAAGTCTCAGCACAGAGTGGGATGGGCATTCCAGGTGGAAGGCCCAGCCTATGCCAAGGGGCTGTAGGTGGGCCGAGTGGTGGGTGGGAAGCTGATAACTGCTGTGAACTTATCTTGAGCTATTGCAGGGGAGCTCATGCAGGGGAGCTTCAGGTTCAGACCAGTGAGTAGGAGGGGGATAGCAGTTGGACTGCCTGGGTACTGAACTGCTTTGGCTACACGAGACTATTTTGCATCCTGGGAGTGTTTCTTCACAGAAATCCTCAGCCTTGTAAAATGGGAAATTCCCTACGCAATAGGACCTTCTCCCTAGGACTTGTGCTCACATTGTTTCACTGACGTGAGTTCCTACATAAGTAGGGTTTCTTTCCGTGATAGCTCATTGATACGTCGTTTTCTTTTACCACGCTGTCGATTTAAAGTTCTTATATACCTTCGTCGCCTTTCTTTTTAAAACATCTCTTAGCTGTGTCTATCCATTTACTCATCCAAATTGCCTTTATCCTGATTCTGTCCCAGAATAAAACCTGTTGGGACTTTGAATGAAGTTGCATCGGGCTTACGTGTTAGTTTGGGAAGAGTTGGCCTTTAATGTTAAAAATGGTTCCATGGTGTTTACTGCAGTCCAAGCCCTCCTCAAGGCCTGCTCTTCTTTTAGTCCTTAGAATAAGCCTAATGGGATCCATTAGGAAACCGAGGCATATTTATTCCAGGCCACCAGACTAGCAAGATGAGCACTGGAATTCCATCTCTGCTTTGACTCCCAGCCCTGCTGCCACCTGGACTGTACAGCACTGAGTTTTTCTGTCCTGGGATTTGAGGGCCTGTCGTTAGGGGAAGTTGAGGTGCTCTTTCTTCCCTTGGCTCATGGTAAGACGATGACATAGAGTTGGTCAGGAGATGAGTCAGCCTCACTTTGCCTCTGTAGCCTCATCTGTGACTGGATTGGAATCAGGTTTGGTTATGTGCAGTGTCAGGCACGCTGTGGTGTTTGGTCAGTGGGGTTACTGTGTTGTTTTGTTCTTGCTGCTTTGGCTCTGGGCTGAGCTTGCTGGGACCCTTCCTGTGGGCTGGCTGTGAGTTGGGTCTTTTCTTCCTTCTTTCTGGACTTTGGAAAATGCTCCTGGAGTCCACGATCCTGTGTAGACAGCTCCCGTCGAGTGTGCCTGTGTGGCACTGGGCAGCACTGTGGTGAGCACTGAAAGGGCTCTGACCTAGCCCCACCATTTACTGGCTGTGCCTCAGTTTCCTTGCCTATAAGATAAGGAAGATGCTGGCTCTGCAGACCGGCTCTGCTCCTGTCTGCACATTTCCCTGTCCTAACAGCATCATAACTGATAGGGAGAGACGGGCGTGTTTTGGGATAGCTCATTTTATGTGAACCCGTGCAGTGTTTCTCAGCCCATCTCTCCTTCCAGGGCATGTCTGTATGCTTTGTCCACTAGGGCTTCTGATGCTCTAAGCCAGAGTCAGGCATTCATTCCATGGCACATGTGGCTGGGGTCTGCCCTGAGACCTGCCCCATGCCAGGCTCTGGGGGCGCATGGCTGATGGAACCAAGCATGGGGAGTGGAGGTGGAGGGTGGCCTGTGAGCACCGTGCCTGAGAGGACCAGGCTGGGGACGGAGGTTCTTAGTAGATAATATTTATTGTCGCTCCCTCCCCACTGACATTTGCAAAGCGGCATATGCTTATAAAAAAATCTATGAAACAGAAAAATATGAATAAGCAAGTAGGTATTACCCCATCCAAGGGTGAGCAATTTTGTATTTTTTTCCCAGCAGATGTTAAAGCAAGACCAACACTCTCCCCTCATGGAGGGTCCACTGATCTAAAGTGCTGGTTCCTTTTGGACCTTCGGGGCACTTGGGGGAGGCCTTCCTGAGGTGCTGTGCAGTGTTTGGTGTTTCTCTGACCCAGAGGGTCATGCGAGCCAGGCGTGGCTGAGTGGGCTCTGCAGGCCCTAGGCAGGGAGCATCGCCTGTGCTGTGGCTGACGTCTTCTCTGGCCCTGTGCCCAAAGTGCCTGTTGGCCTGGGAGGAATTGCCTTTCCAGGGGTGTTTTTATGGGAAGTAGGTAGCTCCCTGTTGGAGTGGGGTACTCAGGAGGAAAGGGGCCTGGTCTTAGCAGCGATGCCCACCTCCCCAAAGCGAGGAACATCTCTCCTGCCACACAGGCCTCCTGATCACTTGCCACGTGGCACGCATCCCTCTGCCAGCCGGATACAGAGAAGAGATTGTGCGGTATCTGCGGTCAGTGCAGCTACCCGACGGCGGCTGGGGCCTGTGAGTGTGCCTGCCCCGGTGTCACTGCACACGCACGTGTGCGTTCTCATGTGGGAGATGCTTGGGTTTCCAGGCAGCTGCCAGGGGGGTAGGAGGATGGCAGCTATGGGCCTGGGGTGGGTTGGGGAGAGCCTAGCAGGACGGGAGTGGGCTGAGGCTGTGCAGGTGGGGCCTTGGCGTCATAGTTATTCCTATATATGGTCATAAAGAATCCCATAGCTATTCACATTAATCATAAATATACGTATAGACAATCGTGTAATCTTTAATCTCACTAATAAGTCTCAGGTCAAGAAGTATGGAACCGAAGTGGTGTTGGGAAAGAGGTGACCCTAAGGTAGATACTCTAAGCCCTCTGTCACGCCCGCATAAGGGCTGCTGGAGGATGCCTCGGCCGTGCGGCAGTGCCAGCGCTGGGAAAGTGCCTGCTGTTTAGCCAGCTAGGGATGGAGACGTCCAAGATGACTGAGACGTCGCCTTCCTCGGGGGAGTGAGGAGAAAACTCCACTTCTCCAAGCTCTTGTGGTAGGCCTGGCGGCTGTCAGGGAGGCCCGCAGACGTCCGGGGGACTTAATTGTCTCTGTGTGACGCTGTGCCTCAGCGGTCACGTTCCACGTCTACTTTCACGTTCTGCGTCAGCACCTGGTTCTTCTCTTTCTTCTCAGATAAGAATTAGTAATAGTAAAATAAATTTTAATGTCCTTGATATTCTTGACAAGTGTGAAAAAAGTGCTGACGCCTTAGGTTTTCTCCTCGCCTCGGCTTCTTGAAAATCCTGAGCCCCTGTCTCCAAGACATGTGACTTACCTGACCCTGTCACTGACCACCGTTGCCTCAGCCTTTCTACCCTGCTTCCTGCTTAGTACTCAGTAAAAGTCAGAGTGTCCAGGCCCTCGGGTGCACCGCCGGTCTCCAAGATTTGGTAGCGGTGGACCCCTGGCCCAAACTCTCTTTTCTCTATCTCTGTGTCTTGTGTCTTTATTTCCACAGTTTCTTGTCTTCACACCTGGAGAGAAGGACTACTTCATGACCTGAGACTTACTAGTAAAATTAGAGATGATATGATTGTATATATGTATATATTTATGATTGCATGTAAATAGTTATGTGATTTTGATTATATATAGGAATAACTATGTAACTTTATCTCTAATTCTTTTCTAATTCAGTATTTATATGAAAACTGACTGAGGCCTCAGACTCTTGCCTCAGCTCTTGCAGGGCTTCCCCACACGGACTCTGGGCTGGCAGCAGGTGGAGGCAGCTGGACAGCTTTCCTGCAGCGTGGCACACACTGGGAGCAGAGCCGTAGCCCAGAGTGGACCGCCCTCGGGAAGGTGTCGAGCAGGCGGGCTAGGTGGATGGAGCGGGGCTCGGGTGGCGTGGGAGGTGCATGAACTGGAGAGCGGCTGCTCAGGTGTCTCCTGTGTTGGCGTGTTATGTCAGGGTAAGGGATGTTGGCATTCTTAGTTTGCTGAGGAAACTCCAGAAAGTTTTGCTTTATTTCTTAGAAGTAAGGACAGATACCAGTTTCCCACCTGTGCTCTGCTCCCGTAGGCACATTGAGGATAAGTCCACTGTGTTTGGGACTGCACTCAACTATGTCTGTCTCAGAATTCTGGGTGTTGGGCCTGATGATCCTGACGTGGTACGCGCCCGGAACCTTCTTCACAAGAAAGGTATGCCCCGTGCAGCACGTGCTGGGTCAAGGGATCATGTCAGCTCTATAACGAGCTCTCACAAACGAGATATAGAAAGGTGCACCTCCAGATGAAACAGTGGGCAAAACACATCAACAGGGAATTTGTCAAAGCAGAAATAGGCAGAAACTGTTTAACCGATGCATAATTTCTTAAAAAGCAAATTGAGAGCCAGGTACAGTGGCTCATGCCTGTAATTCCAGCACTTTGGGAGACTAAGGTGAGCCTAGGAGTTTGAGGCCAGCCTGGGCAACATAGTGAGACCCTGTCTTTACAAAAACAATAAAATATTAGCCAGGTGTGATGGTATGCACCTGTGGTCCCAGCTACTTGTAGGCTAATAAGGCAGGAGGATCACTTGAGCCCAGGAGTTCTGGGTTGCAGTGAGCTGATTGTACCACTGCACTCCAGCCTGGGTGGCAGAGTGAGACCGTGTCTCTTAAAAAAAAAAAAAAAGCAAAGCAAATTAAGACAACCAGGTAATCATTTGTTTCCTGAATTGACCAAGACTTAAACGAAACACATTAATATGTTGCTTGAGGAAGAACACAGGAAGCCACCTTCTGGGGGCAGCCTGGCTGCAGGCGGGGGCAGCCGTGCAGCTTGCACCTGTCAAGCCTGGCCTGGCTACCTCTCCTCTTGCCTGTCGGCCCTGACGGTGATTTCAGCCGAGGGAATCCATGGCTCCTGCTGCTCCAAGAAAGTCTAGCTCATGTTGTGGCTCTGCAGAGCCTGGCCTGGTTTTTGCCCCCGGCCTTTCCCAGACCTTCCGTAGCCCATCATGCCTGCCTGCTCTCTGCTGCATGCACAGGGGTGACCTGTGAGCTCCTCAAAGGTCCTTACAACACCAGGGCTCACCATGCACTGGAGCCTCTTACCTTCCACTCCCGCCCCGGTGGCTCACAGTTGCAGTGTTACTTCTTCGAGGGCCCCTTCCTGACCTGCCGTGCCAGGTGGAGTGTCCTGTAATGCATTCCCATGAGATCCTGCCTCCTTCCTTCATGAGCTTGTCACTGTTGTCATCAGTTCACTGTCAGCCTTT
Source organism: Aotus nancymaae (assembly GCF_030222135.1). Taxonomy (NCBI): domain Eukaryota; kingdom Metazoa; phylum Chordata; class Mammalia; order Primates; family Aotidae; genus Aotus; species Aotus nancymaae. The sequence continues at coordinate 34,941 of NW_026989045.1, forward strand.
GGTGTCTTCGATGCTGTGTTCCCAAGGCTGCTGACTGGTTCCCCGCCACAGTCCTGGCGCCTGCCTGGTGGAGGAATGTGTTCAGGCTGCACTTCAGTAGCTTCGTGGGTGTTGCTGGCTTTTGCATACCCTTTGGGGTTTGGAGCAGGGACTCCTCAGCAGTATGTTTAGACAGCGTGGCTGTGCCGGAACTGAGTGCTGCTGGAAGTGGCTCTGGCACGTGGGGCCAGTGTGCCGGAGCTGCTCTGGAGTCTGGGGCTTGTCATTGTTCCCGTGCAGGACCAGTCTGCCAAGTGGACATGACAGACTGGGGCAGCTCAGGCTTGGCTCAGAGTGCGAGGCCGAGTGCGCGCTCTCACTGCCGCTCATCGCCTTCTCCAGGCACGTGTGCACCTGGGCCCCTCGCTCGCCTGAGCACTGAGGTGTCCCTGGACCTTCCAGGTGGCTGTCTTCATGTGCTCCTTCCTGGGGCCAGGGGTTGGAAACACCTCTCCTGGGGCTGGAAACACTCCCAGGAAAGCCACTGGTTTCACCTAGGGGCCGTGCGTCCAGGGCATTTCTGAGCACTCTGGAACCTGCTTCTCACATGGGCTTGCAAGATCGCATGAGGCTGCCCTTGGCTCATGGAGAGGGGCACGCTTGACTCCTGGAGGGCGAAGCTTCCCAGCTACAGACAGCGTGGGCTCTGCTGACAAGAAGCAGATGACACGGGCCTATTCTCTTTCCTCTCAGGTGGTGCTGTGGCCATCTCCTCCTGGGGGAAGTTCTGACTGGCTGTCCTGAATGTTTACAGCTGGGAAGGCCTCAATACCCTGTTCCCAGAGATGTGGTATGCCTGCTGTTGGCTTGGTCGTCGGGTGGCTGCTGCTTCCCTGAAGAGTAGAGTGACAGGGACAGTGGTCAGGTGCAGGCTGTTAGACAGAGAGGGGTGGTGGTTCTGTGGGTGGGTGCAGTTAGGCTCCTGGCGGGGTCCTTGATCGAGCTGAGTCCTACAGGGATACAGAAAGGGGGTTCCCAGCTTGGCAGGAAGGCGGCTGTGCTGTGGATGGGGGTACCCTGAGTCAGGCTACAGGCAGGGCGGGGTGGCTTGCATCTTGTGGGAAACTGAGCATCTGTAGAAGTAGAAGGAGCTGTCCCTCCTGCAGCCTGCGCAGGGGCGTCCTGTGCTGCTGTTGCTGACCTTGTCTCCTTTGCTGTGGAATGTGAAACGTGTCCCAGCGTCACACCTCACCTGCGGACCCAGTGTGCTTGCCTTTAAAAGATCAGTGTTTGTTTTTCTAAACAGAACCGAATGCTTTTAAATACCCAGCAAAGCCAACATTAATTTCTTATTATCTAGTGTCTTTTTTTTTTTTTTTTTTTTTGTGACAGAGTCTCGCTCTGTCACTCAGGCTGGAGTGCAGTGGCATGATCTCAGGTCACTGCAACTTCTGGCTCCTGGGTTCAAGTGATTCTCCTGCCTCAGCCTCCCAAGTAGCTCGGACTACAGCCATGCGCCATCGTGCCCAGCTAATTTTTGTATTTTTATTGGAGACAGGGTTTCACCATGTTGGCCAGGATGGTCTTGATCTCTTGATCTCGTGATCTGCCCACCTCAGCCTCTCAAAGTGATAGGATTGCCTAGCCTGAAAGTAAACTTTAAATTTTGGAATAGTTTCCAATTTCTGGAAAAGTTGCAAAGAGAGCCAAGAGTATTCGCTGGGGCCCTCACCCCATATTCCCCTTGTTGATGTTTTACGTTACCAAGGTATGTTTGTTGCAGCTAAGAAACCCACAGACAATCCTAAGCATTTAGGAGCTCCCTCACCTGGCTGTAGGGTACAAAATGCTAACTGAACCAGGAGGTGCAGCTCCCTGGGGAGTGCACCAATGGCTCGACTGTCCCCCTCAGCAGCACGGTTGAGAAATGCCGCAGGTGCACTGATGCGGTGGGGAACAGCCACCCACCTGTGTCCGTGCTTGGAAGGGCCCAAGGTGTGGATCCTGGCGGAGTGGCAGGCTTCCGTCTTGCGGGTCTCCCACTGACTCCTGCTGTTGCCCCAGGCTGTTTCCTGACTGGGCACCGGCACACCCCTCCACACTGTGGTGCCACTGCCGGCAGGTCTACCTGCCCATGAGCTACTGCTACGCTGTTCGGCTGAGTGCCACGGAGGACCCGCTCATCCAGAGCCTCCGCCAGGTAGGACCTCATCAGGGAACAAAGCGAAGGCTTCTGGGGCTGGGACCCATAGGGCCTGGGGCTCCTGGAATCTCACCACACCTGTCCGCTCACCTGGGGGCCCTGTGGAACCGAGAGCCCTGTGAGCACAGTGGGCCTCCACCTTCCTCCAAGCTCTGCCCAGAGGGGACTCGTGCTATGGGACAGGCAGCAGCCGTTGCCCGGGGTTCTTAGGGGGACATCCAGGACTCAAGAGATGCAGGAGGCAGATGTACACTGTGTCCTCAGGAAGCAGGCCCTGAGTCGGGGTTTGAGGTGCAGGATGTCTATCAGGCCTGCCCTGGGGAAGGAGGAGGGGCAGAGGGAGGAAATGAGCTTCTGGGTAGGCCTGGGGCTCATGGAGTTGGGGAACTCCACAGAGTGGTCCGCACATAGCCACAATGGCCAGGCCTTCATGTACCCTCAGGGTCAGTTGCTGGAGGGCCCCCCGACACACACCCAGGAAGGGGCTGGTCCAGGGCCCTGAGGGTGGGTGGTGGGAGACTGCCCCTCCTGGTTTGAGCCAGGCTAGCCAGCTGCCCCCACCAGGAGCTCTATGTGGAGGACTTCGCCAGCATCAACTGGCAGGCGCAGAGGAACAACGTGGCCCCAGACGAGCTGTATACACCGCACAGCTGGCTGCTCCACGTGGTATATGGTGAGTGCCTCCTGAGGGGCTGGCAGGGCAGCCCGTGGTCGGGCTGTCCCACTCATTCATGAACTCATCCCCTGCCAGTGGCACCACTGGGCCATCTTTGTGCCAGGCCCCAGGAGGCGGGCCCTTCCACCCCGAGAACCGGCAGGGCTGACTTCCAGTCTCAGGAGCCCATCCCGAGCAAGGGTGTGTGTAGGAGGTGTGGGGCGCCCCTCCTGGGCAGGGAAGGAGGAGCTCAGCAACCAAGTCTGGCGGTGGGGAAGGGGAACCCTGGGGAAGGGCAAGTCCAGGTGCGCGGGGCTCCAGGCGGAGACCAGGGTCCTGGTGCCTGGCGTCCACTGACCCCTGTCCCCTGCAGCGTTCCTCAACCTGTACGAGAGCCACCACAGTGTCCGCCTGCGGGAGCAGGCCGTGCAGCGGCTGTATGAGCACATCGCGGCTGACGACCGATTCACCAAGAGCATCAGCATCGGCCCGGTCAGTGCCTCCGCCGGCCTCTGGCTGCAGCCGCTGGGGGTTGGGGTCCAGAGTAAAGTCCATGAGCTGGGAGTAGGGTCTCCTGGAGCCTAGTGCACCGCCATTTGGGAGGTGGCCCTCAGATCCCACAGGCGTTTGAGGACTTCTGTCCTGGTTCCCTGCACGCCCAGCTCAGCGAAGCCGCCCCCCTACACTCGACCCTCCCTCCTGTTCTCCAGTTGCTCTTGTCCTGGGGGGTGCCTGGTCCTCTCCTGGAGGCCCTTCCTGAGATCTTTCTGGCCAGCTGGGAGGGGCGTTTTTTTCTCACTTGGTTCCTTCCGAATTCCCCTCCCCAAATAGTTGATTATTTGTCCTTCTCCCAGGGGGTTTAGAGAAGCCCAGGGTGGGTGGGAGTAGCAGGGTCCTCGGGTTCCACTCCTGATTCCTCCTGCCTAACCAGGGACTCGGACCTCTCTCTTCTGTGGGGCCCGCGGGGGGCCAGGTATGGGCTAGTTCAGTGGCCTTGGAGGGTGCAGTCCCGGGCTGTGCTGGCGCAGGGCCGCCTCCTGACAGAGTCAGCAGCCCCTGGGCTGTGCCGTAGCTGCTGCGGTGTAGTGGGTTGGCCTTGGCATTCTCTGGATGTACCCCGGTGGCACTGGGCCACTGAGTCCCACCCTGATGCCGCATCTCGGGTTTTCTGGGCCTGATGCCACCTCAGTGAATCACAAATCCCGACTGACCTTGCAGCAGGTCCTCTGTTTTCCGGTCAGCAGTGACGTGGTTCTGTGTGGGTTTCGGTTCAATCCCATATAGAGCACATCTGTACTAAGCACGTTAGAAACATGCTTGCAATTGGATCTTGACTTGTAAGATCCAAAAATAAGAAGTAGGGGCCTCTGGAACAGTCTGCTCTGAGGAAGGAGGGGAGCAGACATTTCCTGCTACTGCAGTCCCATGTCCACACCTCTTCCTGGGCCCCTCGGGCCCTGCCTCTGTCCCCTGTGTTGTTTCTAAGGCGCCTGACAGCCCATGCCCCTCTGGTTGTGGGCTGACCCCTGTGGCTTCTCCTGGAACCCTTCACTTCTCACTGATGGAGTGCGGTCCCTCCTCATCCTAAGCCAGGCCATGGCCTTAGCTGACACTGCCTGTGTCTGAGTCAGGTCCTGGGTACACAGTTGTTGTCCATCCTCGCTCGGTCCCGCCCGTTAGAGCAGAAGGCCCCTTTCCTGGCCCTGAGTGAGCTGCATGGGACCCTGTCCCTGGGGGCTGCTGTGGGTCTGGATCAGAGCCCTGACAGGGCCGTGTCTCCGGCAGATCTCGAAAACCATCAACATGCTTGTGCGCTGGTATGTGGACGGGCCCACCTCCCCTGCCTTCCAGGAGCACGTCTCCAGAATCCCGGACTATCTCTGGTGAGTGTGGCTGGGATGTGCTGGTGAGGCCTCTCAGTGCAGCCACACGAAGGCTGGATCTGAGCCTCGGCCGTATCCCAGTGAGGGGGCCACCACGGTGCCATCTGGGAACACTGCCAGGGAACACCGCCAGGGAACACTGCCAGGGAACACCGCCAGGGAACACCACCAGGGAACACCGCTAGGGAACACCGCCAGGGAACACCACCAGGGAACACCGCTAAGGAACACCACCAGGGAACACCACCAGGGAGCACCCACCACCAGGGAACACCACCAGGGAGCACCCACCACCAGGGAACACCACCAGGGAGCACCCACCACCAGGGAACACCACCAGGGAGCACCCACCACCAGGGAACACTGCTAAGGAACACCACCAGGGAACACCAACAAGGAACACCGCCAGGGAACACCGCCAGGAAACAGCACCAGGCAACACCGCCAGAGAACACCACCAGGGAACACCAACAAGGAACACCACCAGGGACCAGTAGTGTCACCGAGGGTTGTCTTTGACTTGGAAGATTTGCCACCCAGTCGAAGAGTGGGGTGGTCCTAGAAGGTAGAGTGAGGAGGGGCGTGGTGGGCAGCAGGGCAGGTGCAGGTTGGCGTCAGGAAGGCCTGTGGACAAGGGGAGCTTGTCAGCCATGGAGTATGCCCTGAAGGTGGGCCCCTGTCATGGATGGCACAGCACGGTCCCACGGTGGGAAGCCCTGGTTGGTCCCACAGCACCGAACACGGGCAGCAGGGCTGAGGCGGCCTGGGGTCGGGGGTCGGGGGTTGGGGAGCCTCCTGCCGCCCTTTGGCTTGGGTGCGCCCTTCCTGGGTGAGTGTGTCCTGTCTTCTCTAGCGTGTGGGCCTCACGCCCAGGAGTCTAGCAGCCCAGCAGCCCAGCTGGGGCGGCATCCAGGCCAGTGCCAGGCCTTGGGGGAGGGGACAGATGCCCTCCCTGGGACCTCCCTGAGTGCAGGGTCTGGGTAGCCGGCTGGGCTTCCAGCTTTCTCCTCGTGCCTGACTTGGGCATTTTTGTCCTCACAGGATGGGCCTTGACGGCATGAAAATGCAGGTAAGGGCTGCAGGACTGCGGCTGCCAGATTCCTTTGCAGTCATTTCTACCCTTCATTACTTTTCCTTCTGGGTTCATTAAGATGCAGAAATAACTCCTCCTGGACCAAGTCCCGGCAGCGTGTGACCGGACGCTGAGTCAGTCGAGGCCTCTGGCTGTGTCCCCGTGGGTGCCGTCGGTCCCTGTGTGGGTGCCCACAGTTCTCGAGTGTCTGTCTGCAGCTGTCCTGTTTGCTCTTTGCCCTGATGGTCCGAGTGGGCCCACCCGTGTAACGACAGACCCGGAGCTGCAGACGCTCTCCTCTTGTTACCGTGGCAGGAGGCGGCTCTGGTTAGTGGGGGCCTCTCCTCCATGCACTCTTTTTGCTGCTGTTGTTGAGATGGAGTCTCGCTCTATTGCCCAGGCTGGAGTGCAGTGGCTCAATCTCGGCTCACTGCAACCTCCACCTCCCAGGTTCAGGTGATTCTCCTGCCTTAGCTTCCCTAGTAGCTGGGATTACAGGCATGCAGCACCACGCCCGGCTAATTTTTGTATTTTAGTAGAGACAAGGGTTTCACCATGTTGGCCAGGCTGGTCTTGAACTCCTGACCTCAGGTGATACGCCTGCCTTAGTCTCCCAAAGTGCTGGCATTACAGGCGTGAGCCATTGCGCCCAGCGACACTCTTAAGAGGCTCCTTCTTAAGGTTGTGGGTGCACAGGACAGGAGCCTGGAGGGCCGTGGTGGCATGTGGCTGGGCCTGGGAGCTGCCTGGGAACTTGCCCTAAGTGGGCTGGAACCCAGTCATGAGGGGCACCAAGCACGAGGGAGGGAGGCAGGCAGCCATCGCCACGTCCAGGGAGAGGAGGAGCAGGCGGGTGTGCTGGACACTTGGCCACGTGGCGTTAGTCGGTTTCTTTCTGGATCCTTCCCTGAGCTTTTAGAAGATACACTTGTTTCCAGGCACGGATGCCTGACCGTGTCCTTGCCCTCCAGGGGTTGTGCGTCTGCCACCACTGTGGGGGAGGCCCGAGGTGTCTCAGATTTCCCAGAAGTCTGTGGGCTAGAGTAGCCGAGAGCTGCGTTAGGAAGGGCCAGCGCTGTGTTCTGCTATACGGTCTGTGACGTCGGAAGCATCCGCCTGGGTGTGGCCTGCTCCGGGTGGAGGTTGTGGTGGTCTCCAGGTCATTGCTCTACGGAGCGGGTTGGTCATCGAGGTGGGAGGAGAACAGCCCGCTGCACAGGAACCGTGGGCTCCCTGCCTGCACTGTCTATGCCGTGTACTGCGGGTCCTTCTCTACGCCGTCCCGCTCAGCGTCTAGATTTTGTAGATGGTGCTGTCCTGGGTGTGGCCCTGGGGGCAGCAGGGCAGTGTTGAGGGCGGGGTCCTGGCTGACCCTGGTCCTGTCCTGGCTCTGGGGGCCCTGTAGACCCCAGTTCTGTCCAGCTGGGCTGAGCCTGTGCCCCTTTGTGCATTATCACAGTGGGTGTGTCAGAAGCCCAGACAGTGTTGCCCTGTGTGTTGCGGTCTGGTGAGGGTTATGCCCTGCGGGTCTGTCTTCTGTCCCCCACCTGGTTCAGTGTGGAAATGTGGAGTCTCCAGAGGTGTCCGGGGTGTCATGTTTGTGATGGACACACAGGGGCCCAGCACTGCCCGCCCCAGGGCTACTCTTGATGCCAGGTTTCCCCAGCCATGGGCTTTCACCCAGCTGGCCTTGAGCTCCCCCGAGGCTCCCTGGACACGGTCCATGTTTTGTGAAATGGTTTTCTAAACACATGCAAAGTGGATGAGTTACATGAGTAACGGCCCCAGAGCAGGCCCTGGCCTCCCTGCCCCTCCCTGACCAGCCCCCCGCTGCGCCCTCTCTTCAGTGCACCTCGGGCTAATGAGGGCCTCTGTGTTTTTACAGAGTTGCTCTGTGGTTGTCACACCCAGCAAACTTCACGACGGTTCCCGGGTGTAGTCCTCACGTTGCCGTTGGTGCGTGTGAGTCAGGGTTCAGGCCAGGCCCACACGGGCCTTCGCGTGTTGGTATCTGAGCTCCTGTTCGTCCACAGCAGTCTCCCGTGGCCTCTTTTCTCCTCCCTGAAGGGCTTCACGTTCCGGATCTGACCGGTTGCTCCCTCTGTTCTCTGAGTTTTTGTGAACTGGTCATGCACTGAGGCTTTATCCCGTTGTGTTTCTTTGGCGAGAGTGCTTTTCTGGTGGTCGCTGGCTCGTTCCTCCAGTGCATGACGTCTGGATGCCTCTGCCCCCTGCCGCCCCCTGCCACCATCCCCATGTCTGTTGCGGTCAGTGTCCAGCTCTGTCTCACTGGGGTTTGGTCACTGGCCCTTTGAATTGAGACCAGCGTATGTATCTGGGAGTCCAGGTCCGGGGTGACATTTGAGGTAGGGCCTTCCCAGCCTTGTGCAGAGTTTCCATCACCTCAGGTATACTTAGAAATGGGGTCATTTCCAGGCATCACCATGACTGAGGTGCACTGCTCTGACTGGGCGAGGGCAGCTGGATGCTCTGTGTGTGGGTGCTTGAGCCTCTGGGGGATTGTCCAGTCCTACAGGTGTCCTGAGAGGGACACTGTCCTGCCTGGTGGCCCATGAAGAAAGGTGGGGTTCCCTGATCCATGTCTGCCTGCAGGACTCAGCCTTCTCTGAGGCCCTTGTCAGCCATGAGGGGTGCACAGGGCTCAGAGCCTGAGGTTGAGTGTTGGCTGGATAGGAGCCCCCGCACCCAGCCCTCGGGCCTGTCAGCTCCTGGAGGCCGTAGGTGGGAGTGGGGGAGGCTGCTGCTGCTGTAACGCCCGTCTTTTGTGTGTAGGGTACCAACGGCTCACAGATCTGGGACACTGCCTTCGCCATCCAAGCTCTGCTAGAGGTTCGTGGCTCATTCTCTTTTCTCAGCCTCAGCTGACCTTCCTTCCTGTGCACATGAGCCCTCGCGTCCACCTGAGGGCAGCACTGCTGGCCACACACTTGTGGCTCCTTGAAGTTTCCAGTGACCTGGGCTCTGGCCTCTGGTTTGAGATGGTGGTGCTATGGATGGGGCGGCCTTGCCCAGCAACCCTGGGTGTTGGGCTGGGTCAGAGGCTTTGGGAGGGCAGGAGCTGGAGGCCGTGTGCGCAGGGGAGCCTGGTGAAGGCTGTTTCTCAGCGTGGGCAGGAGGGGGACTCCAGCCTCTTGGAACTGGAACTGCTCATTATGGGCATTCTCCAGCCAATACTGCAGAGAAACAACAGTGGATTTTTATGCTGGTGGGAATGAGGTTGGTGGGATTCTGAAGGTGTTTCTGGAGTGCCCTGAGGGCTGGGCCATTCAAAGGACCTGCCCACGCCGAGGTGCTGGAGATCCTCTGGGCATAGACGCTCACTGGGCAGGTGGGGTGCTGGCACCCATAGATGGTCTCTTCTGCTCCCTTCCGTCTTGTCATATCTCATGGACCTTTGATTTTTTGTCTTTAAAGGTAAGTGCAGCAAGAAACCCTGGCACTCTCTGGAGATATCTGCCAGTTTCATTCTGGTTCCCAGTCGGGGCAGGATGTGGCCAGGACCATCGGGGACCCACTCAGCCATGGTGGCCGTGCAAGGGCGGCTCAGCCTCTCTGTCCTGCTGTCTCTTCCAGGCGGGTGGACACCACAGGCCCGAGTTTTCGTCCTGCCTGCAGAAGGCACATGAGTTTCTGCGGCTCTCGCAGGTGAGGCCTGTGCCTGGGGCCCTGAGGGGGCTGAAGAGGGGGATCAGGGCTGGGATCTCCTACAGGCAGAAGTGCCCGCCTCACCTCCACCCTGCCCCGTTCCCTGCGCTGGTTTCTCAGGTTGCCCCTCCCCACCCCTGTTCCATCCACCCGTCCTTGGGCTGGCCTCACCCGGAGCAGCTCTGTGAGGCTTGCGGGGTGCCTGGGGTGCTGGGGGTGCTGGCAGTTCTGCATCCTGCTCCCGTTGGAGCCATGGTGTGCAGGAGCCAGGCACAGGTAGGGGCCATTTACCCTGAGCTGCGCAGCCTAGACTCCACCTCTGGGTCTCTGAAGCACCTTCTGCCCACAGAGGTGATGCCAGCCTGTGGACGTTCCCTCCTGAGACTGTTTGCAGCGAAAACCCCTGTCCATCCTGCTAGATCAGCTGCCCACAGACGGTGCCCCAGCCCCTAGTTTGACCTCAGTGTCTCACACACGCCTACACCCCAGTCTGCAGCCACAGTCATCCCATACATGCGCCCTAACCTCCCATGTCTCCCACTGTCCCTGCCACGGCCTCAGCCAGTGTCCTTCTGCCTGGAACAGCTGCCCCTCTCCCCCCCAGCCCGTCTCACCATGTCCCTTCAGATGTCATCAGGACGTTGCTTCTGCAGGCCCTCTGGGTGTTCCTGGCCTCCGTGTGGCCAAGGCTGGCACTCGTCTGGGGCTCAGGGAGGGGAGGGGCGTTGTCCTGCTGTGGCTGACCCTACAGCGGACTGCTCCTGCCTCCTGCCTCCTGCCTCCTACCCAGGACTTGCTCTGGTTGATGGAGACTTGGGGAGGTTGACTGAACCCTACTACAGTCCAGGCCTCTTCCCTTCTCATTAAGGCAGGAGAGACGGCCCAGGAGCTGAGGTCCACGAAGCTGGGGTTGTTTAGGAGGCAGCGGGAGCCCCTGGCAGAGCACACCACAGAGGCCTGGGCCACCTCCTTGCCTCCCGGCCAGTGGGGAGATCACAGGGGAGGCACGTGCCTCCCGTCTGGGCTAGTTTCAGCCCTTGCTGGCCAGTCACATTTCCCAGCAGCAGTGGGTGGTGAGCTCTCGGTTTGGGCCCTTGGTGCCTCGCAGCACCAGCGGGGGCTGTGGCCGGCACGTCCTGCCTCTCCAGTCCTGCCCCGTCTGTCTCAGTGATGTCCCCGGTGCTGACATGTTCTCTGCTTCCACATTCGCCCTCCATGCTGCCCAGGTCCCAGATAACCCTCCCGACTACCAGAAGTACTACCGCCAGATGAGCAAGGTATGCGGGAGCCGGCCCCGTCCCTGCCCCGTCCCTGCCCCGTCCCAGCCCCGTCCCTGCCCCGTCCCTGCCCCATCCCCCGGGGAGGCTGCCCTCAGCAGGTTGGTCCTTCCCTTTGAAGGCGGGACTCTTCCCTTGGCGTCTTTGGGTGTGCCTCGCATAGGGGCCCATGCCTCATGTTGCTGAGCTGCCTGGCACATGGGGGCACCATTTGCTTGCACATGTGGCCGTGCCTTAGAGCGGTTCAGGTGGTCATGGCACATATAGGCTTCAGGACGCCCTGTAGCCAGGGCGTCCGGGGAAGGCAGAGGGAAGAGACCTCAGCCGGGGTGGGCTGTGACCACAGGTGCGTTCTGTTCTGTGAAATTAGGCATGAGCACAGCTGCTGCTGCGTGTTTACAGTGGGGGTGGGGGACACCTGTGCCCCGTCCTGTCCCGTTGTGAGATCTGAAGGTGTTGAGGGTGTGAGCTGCCGCCCTGAGGGTCTCTGTGCTGGAAGCTGGAGTTCCATCTAGATGTGCCCAGCTTGGGCCCCTGGCCGCACCCACACCTTTGGTGGATAGGCCCCCGTCCTGACTGGGTGCTCTGTGGTGGGGAGTGATGTGTGTGGCTGTGGGGTGGCTCCGAGGACTGGGGTGTGGACACCCTCAGCCTAGGGTCACGGGTCGTGTTCTGCAGGGCGGCTTCTCCTTCAGCACGCTGGACTGTGGCTGGATTGTTGCTGACTGCACGGCTGAGGCCTTGAAGGCCGTGCTGCTCCTGCAGGAGAAGTGTCCCTATGTAACCGAGCACATCCCCCGAGAGCGGCTCTGCGATGCGGTGGCCGTGGTAAGGCTGTGGTCCTAGCAGTCCCGTCCACAGCTCATGTCTGCAGATGAGCTGCGTGCTCACCTCCACTCCCACGAGCCCGACCCCCCCACAATCCGGCCGGGCTGTAGGAGCTTGTCCTTGGACGGCGTTTGCATGTGGAGAACTGTGAGCTCTGGCTGGACCCCTAGGGCTTGCTGTGCTGTTTGCACAGGGCCCTGCACAGCAGGGCTGGTGTCCAGCTCAGCGCGATGCTTGCGGGAGCCGGTGTGGCCCCCGGGTTTCTCTCTGGTGCTTCCCACTGGGTGTCTGAAGGAGGAGTTTCCGTTGGTTTTGGTGCCACATTCTTTCAGCACATCTGGCTGTTGCGTGTGTTTCTGGCAGCAGCACACACTTGGTTTCTAAGTCATGGGCACGTGTAGGGGCGTGTTCCCAGGTGGCTGCGCGTGGAGGCCCTGACGGCTGAGGTTGCAGCTGCTGCTCGGGGCACCCGAGGGCTTGGTTAACGTGGAAATCGGCTTCTTGCCCCCGTTCCTGCCCCACTGGTTGTCAGCCCTAGTGTTGCCTCTAGAAAGCTCCACTGTGGCCTGGGCGTCTGCGTGTGCTCATCGTGTGGGTGAGTTCTCGGGTGCTCTGTGATTTCAGCTGCTGAACATGAGGAATCCCGACGGAGGGTTCTCCACCTACGAGACCAAGCGTGGGGGGCGCTTGCTGGAGCTGCTGAACCCCTCGGAGGTCTTTGGTGAGTGGTCGGCCAGCACCGTGGTACACAAACCCTGGAGCCAGCTTTTCCCCCTTGCCCGAGGCTGCAAGGGCCCAGGTTCACCAGCAGATCTGTCTGGAGTCCTCCCTCAGCCCAGGCTGTTCTGTGTTCCTCCATCCCTAGGGGTGTCCGGATCCCTGTGTTGTGGATAGGAGGGCATCAGGTCAGGCCTAGGGGATGGGATGGTGGAGGGTTCCAGTGAGGTGCACAGCCTGGGCTGGCTCCTGCTCAGTCCACAGGGCTTATGTTCTGTGGAGGCTGCTGTGTGTTGCGAGCCCACTTCGTGGATCCCAGAGCGCCTGCAGGGAGGTGTCTGTGGGGACTGAGGGGACCCACGTCATGGGCTGGTAGGCTGCTGTGTGTGCATGGCTGCCACTGTACTGGTCTGGGGGCAGGATCTCACCCCTGGTCCACCTTTGGGCACCTCACATGCCCCCTTCCTGGTCCCCTACCCATCACACATAGCTTTTTGGGCTGGGATTGCAGCTTTCTGCTGCATTCCCCTCATCTTTGCTCTCTCGTAGTACAGGTGTGTGTCCTGGGCCGGCCAGTGTTTGCTCTGGAGGTTGGTCGGGGAGGCAGCATCCAGGCACGGGTTCTGCACACAGCGACACTCTTGCTTGTCGTGATTTGGCCTGAGTTGTAGGCCCTGGGCAGCCAGGGTGAGACTCAGCACCTTGGTTCTTCCTTCCCTTCCCCAGGGGACATCATGATTGACTACACGTATGTGGAGTGCACCTCGGCCGTGATGCAGGCACTTAAGCATTTCCACAAGCATTTCCCAGACCACAGGGCAGCCGAGATCAGGTACGCAGGGCCTCGGCCCGGGATGCTCTCACTCAGTGTGGGGGCTGCCAAGTTGGGGGCCAAGGCCCAGACGCAGCATTCTGTAGCACAGCCCTGGCGGCCCATCTCAGAAACAAAACTCACGTAGACGTGGGAGCCTGCAGAGGTTATTGAATGCAGTTATATGCCCTAAAGCCTACAAAGTATCTACTGGGGCTCAGAATAGCATAATTACAACACAAAACTGGATTTTCTCCCTATCTTTTAATAAGGTTAAAAAGACATTTCATCCGCGGCTCCACCTGTGTTCCAGTAGCAGTTTTTAAGGGTGGCAAATATTCAGGAAAGTGCACAGGTTGATCTTCTGAAGCAAACAGGTCCCAGTGCCAACGTCGAACATGGCGATGCCACCAGAGCCCTCTGGCATCCCCATGAGGGGGCCGCCCGCACGCCTGCCAGGCTGTGGGTTTCTGTTGCTCGCTCTGAACCTTGTCTAGGTGGAATCCTGAGGTGTGGACTTCGTGTTGCCTTCTCATCTGCTCGAGGTTAGCCAGGTGGCTGGGGTAGCAGCAGCGTCCTCTCCCTCGGGCCTTTGGTTGAATGCAGGTGCCGTGCTGTCTAGCTGCCTGTCCTCAGCACCGGGGAGGATTTCAGTCTGGGTTTTTACGAAGCGTCTCCTGTGAACACTCTTGGCTCCTGGGTACTTATTTCTCACGGTCATGTACCTCGGAGTGTCGTTGCTATGTCACAGGGTACGTTAAAGGGCATGTGGTTTTTGCGGGTTCTTTATCCTACTATGATTACAGTTTTTACTTTTGTTAAACCTGGTGTAGACTCACCTTGGTCATGATGCACTCTTTATATATTGCTAGATTCAATTTGAGGAATATTTTGTTAGGAGTTTAACAGCTCTGGTTACTAGAGACAATGGTCTATAATTTTCTTTCTTTTTTTTAAAGATGGGGTTTCACCGTGTTTTTGGCCACCAGGATGGTCTCAATCTCTTGACCTTGTGATCCGCCCACCTCGGCCTCCCAAAGTGCTGGGATTACAGGCGTGAGCCACAGCGCCCGGCCTATAATTTTCTTTACATAAAATTATATGAAATTTTCTTTACATAATGTCTTTGTGAGGTTCTCCTGTTAAGATGATACTGAACTCAGAAAAGCAGTTGGAAAATGTTTTTTAAAATACTCTTTGGAAGAATTTATGTAATGTTCGTAATATTTTTGCCTTAAATATTTGGGAAAAATTACTGGAAATGTCAGTTGGGCCTGGAGTTTTCTTTGAGGAAAGGTTTTAAATTAGAAGCTCAATTTCTTTTTTTTTTTTTTTTGAGATGGGGTCTTGCTCTGTCGCCCAGGCTGGAGTGCAGTGTAATTTCTTTAATAGTTTATAGGACTGAGTAGATGTTCCATTTTTGTGTCGGTCTGGGAGTCTTCCTTTTTCCACTCAGTTTTATACTGATGGGCGCAGAGTGTTCCGTGTCCTCTTAGATGGCTCTGAGCTCAACGCTGACATCCTCTTCTTTCTTCTGAGATCTTATGCCGATCTTTTGAAAAACAAAAACAAAAACTGTCTTAGTCTTTGATTCTGTTTTTTAGGAGAGTTTATTTTTTGTTTCATCAATTTCTTTTCTTTGTTCTTTTCTTTTCTTTTTTATATTTTTTGAGGCGGAGTCTTGCTGTGTCACTCAGGCTGGAGTGCAGTGGTGTGATCTCAGTTCATTGCAACCTCTGCCTCCTGGGTTCAAGTGATTCTCCTGCCTCAGCCCCCCAAGTAGCTGGGAATACAGGTGCTCGCCACAATGCCCAGCTAAATTTTTGGTATTTTTAGTAGAGACAGGGTTTCACCATGTTGGTCAAGCTGGTCTCAAATTCCTGACCTCAGGTGATTCACCTTCCTTGGCCTCCCAAAGTGCTGGGATTACAGGTGTGAGGCACCACACCTGGCCTTTGCTATTTTCTTTCTCCTTTATTTTTCTAACTTGAATGCTTAGATATTTGATTTCAGGTTTGTATTGAAATATGCACTTGAGGCTATAAACGAGTTTTGATATATCGTTCAATTAAAACTGTTGTTTGGTGCTGGCTGCGGCAGCACAAATACTGAAAGTGTTTTCTGTTTCTACTGTTCTTCTCTGAGCCTGAGTTACGTGGGAGTGTGCTGCTTCATTTAACATCTGAGGATATTCTGGTTGTGTTTTTGTTGGAAGCCGTGGGTGGAGCAGGGGTTTTCTTGTGCTTCGCAGGTGCAAGCACTGTGTTCATTGTCTTCCATGGCCTGGCACGGCCTTTGGCCACGTGCTGCCCGGCGGTGTGGAGTGGGGTTGGCCTGGCACGGCCCTTGGCCACGTGCTGCCCGGCGGTGTGGAGTGGGGTTGGCCTGGCACGGCCCTTGGCCACGTGCTGCCCGGCGGTGTGGAGTGGGGTTGGCCTGGCACGGCCCTTGGCCACGTGCTGCCCGGCGGTGTGGAGTGGGGTTGGCCTGGCACGGCCGTTGGCCACGTGCTGCCCGGCGGTGTGCAGTGGGGTTGGCCTGGCACGGCCCTTGGCCACGTGCTGCCCGGCGGTGTGCAGTGGGGTTGGCCTGGCACGGCCCTTGGCCACGTGCTGCCCGGCGGTGTGGAGTGGGGTTGGCCTGGCACGGCCCTTGGCCACGTGCTGCCCGGCGGTGTGGAGTGGGGTTGGCCTGGCACGGCCCTTGGCCACGTGCTGCCCGGCGGTGTGGAGTGGGGTTGGCCTGGCACGGCCCTTGGCCACGTGCTGCCCGGCGGTGTGGAGTGGGCGTGCGTTGTCCTCAGCCACACTCACAGAATTGGCCTTTTAAAAAATATATTACCTTTTAAAAATCACTGTAATAAAAGTAAAGCAGGTGCTTTACAAACAAGACTTGCAAAATACAGAAAAATGCAAAGAAGAGGCTAAGTTGCCCCCTCCTCGCCCCTGAGTAAGAATCTGCCGCTGCTGTTGGTCTGCACATTTCCATGGTGGTCTGCCGCCCCTCTTCAGGCCTGGCCCACTCTGTGCCTGGGTGGGGTTTCTCAAAGCCCCACCATTGAGCGTGCTCCTCCAGCACAGGCGTCGTGTCATTTCACTCGGTAGCCTCTGGGCTGTTTTTCCGTTTTCATTGTTGTTTTTAGCTTTTTCCCCAGTTTAACCTTAACCGGTATTTTCTTGGTAAATATGTATTCATGACCATTATTATTCCCTAGAGCTGTATGGCTTGGGGTCTGCCTGCCTGGGTGGGCCCCCAACCCTCCCTCTTCCTGGCTGACCTGGCCTGGTCACTTCTCTGCTCATCTCTTTCCCTGCCTGCATGGGCAAGAGTACAGCCTGGCAGAGTGGAGGGACTGTGAGAGGTGCCAGGGAAGCGCATGTCAGCTGTTGTCACTGTGTAGAAACGGATCCTGGATGTGGCACACGGGGGGCCGTGGTGACTTCATCATGGGTTTCCTCTGCATTTCTTTGGTGACTTCCAAGTTAGAACATTTTTTTTATAATTTATTTTTTTAGACAGAGTCTTATTCTGTTATCCAGGCTGGAGTACAGTGGTGAAATCATGGCTCACCACAGCCTCAAGCTCCTGGGCTCAAGCAATCCTCCCACCTCAGCCTCCTGAGTAGCTGGGAATAAAGGTGCATACTGTTACGCCTGGCTAATTTTGAAAATGTTCTGTAGAGATGGGGTCTAGCTCTGCTGGTCAGGCTGGTCTTGAATTCCTGGGCTCAAGTAATCATCCTCCCACCTCAGCCTCCCCAAATGCTGGGATTACATGGTAAGCCACCACCCCCAGCCATTTTTAAAATTTTCACTAGGATGGTTTTTCTTTCATTTTTAAGCACAATAAAGTATTTGTGTATTATGTTACAGATATTTTCTCCTCAATTTCTTTGTTCTTTTTATCACTTTAGGGTGTTTGAACGTAAGTGTTAAACTTTTATTTATTTATTTTTATTTTTATTTTTGAGATGAAGTCCTGCTCTGTCGCCCAGGCTGGAGTGTAGTGGCGCGATCTTGGCTCACTGCAACCTCCGCCTCCCGGGTTCAAGGGATTCTCCTGCCTCAGCCTCCTGAGTAGCTGTGACTAAAGGTGTGTTCCACCACGCCCAGCTAATTTTTTTTATTTTTGTATTTTTAGTAGAGATGGAGTTTTACCATGTTGGCCAGGATGGCCTCGATCTCTTGGCCTCGTGATCCACCTGCCTTGGCCTCCCAGAGTGCTGGGATTACAGGCGTGAGCCACCGCACCTGGTCAAGTTTTTAACTTTTAAATGGTTAAATATATTAGTCTGATTTTTATATTAAGATTTTAAATTTACCTAGAGAATTTTTGAGATGCAGTATGGGGTTGCCAGTTACTTTAACACTATTTATATGGAATATTCTGTTTTACTACGCAGACTTAAATTCTCCCCTAAATTTACAAATTTATAGAAAAGTTGCAAAATCAGTAAAAAGTGCTCCTGTTACCTCTTACTAGGATTCCTCTCCTCTGAGGCTTCACTGCCTTCCCTCCCTCGCGCTCGAGATGCTCTTTCTTGAACCACTGGAGAAGTTGCAGAGAGGATGTACTGTGTTTCTAACTGCATGAGTATTTCTTTTGTGCAAGTGTAGGTCAGAATGTTAATGTTGATGCAGTACTAATCTGCAGGCCTTATTCAAATTGGCCTAATTGTTCCAATAATGTCCTTTGTGGCAAAATTTTTCCTCAAGCTTTAATCCGATATTTAAGGTTGCATTTGTTTATTTTTTTATTTTTATTTTTTTGAGACAGAGTTCCATTCTGTCACCAGGTGCCAGGCTGGAGTGCAGTGGCATGACCTCGGCTCACTTAATTATTTTTCTTTTTTCCTTATCCTTCTTTTTTTTTTTTTTTTTTTTTTTTGCAAAAAACAAAACAAAACAAAAAACTGCTAAAAATATTTTTCATTATCTCAGAAGCTCTTATTGCATTTTTTTTTTTACTTTTGTGGCTTTTCTTTGTGGGGGATATCTCCAATATAATGTAAAATAATCAGTTAATTTTTGTGTTCTGGATTCAGTCATCTTTACTACCATGTTCAATTACTTCTAAGTCATATTTTTTTTTCTCTACATTTTAGCATCTCTGAAACTAGAATGCATTTTTCGATTAAGGATGTATCACAGTTTAATTGGCAACATTTCTTTAGTGGTAGAAAAATTAACAAAGTCCTAGATTTTATAAAATGTGGCATTTTATTTTTATTTTATTTTATTTTTTTAAAGAAAAAGGAAGAAAGAGAGAAAGAAAAAAAAAGAATGAAGAAGAGGGAGAGAATGGGAATATTGCTTTATTGCCCAGGCTAGAATGCAGTCTAAAAATGGGAATTGAAAACCTCTTTTATGCCAATAATTGTGCTTAACAATGGAGACAGGAAGGAATAAGGGAAGAAAATAACAAACAAGCAGCCAACCAATATTTCATTTAAACCTATGAAATGCTATGCAATTACTGAGGAGTGATTTACTTCCAATTATGTAGTCACTTTTGGAATAGGTGTGATGTGGTACTGATAAGAATGTGTGTTTTGTGTATTTAAAGTGGAGAGTTCTATAAATGTTTATTAAGTTTACTTGTTCCGGGTCTGAGTTCAAGTCCTGGATATCCTGTTAATTTTCTATCTCGTTGATCTGTCTAGTATTGACAATGTGATGTTACAGTCTCCCACTATTATTGTGTGGGAGGCTAAGTCTCTTTATAAGTCATTAAGAACTTGTCTTATGTATCTGGGTGCTCCTGTATTGGGTGCGTGTATATTTAGGATCGTTAGCTCTTCTTGTTGCATTGATCCTTTGACCATTATATAATGTCCTTCTTTGCCTCTTTTGATCTTTGTTGCTTTAAAGTCTATTTTATCAGAGGTGAGAATTGCAACTCCTGCTTTTTATTTATTTATTTATGTTTGCTCTCCGTTTGGTTGGTAAATCTTCCTCTGTCCCTTTGAGTCTTTGTGTATCGTTGCATGTGAGATGGGTCTGGATACAGCGTACCGATGGGTTTTGGCTTTTTATCCAGTTAATAATATATATGAGTTTAATACTGCCATTTGATGCTAGCTGGATATATTTTTGGAAAGGCTGTTACTGGTTGTTCGTTTATATGTGTAGTGCTTCTTTCAGAAGCTTCTGCAAAGCAGGCCTGGTGATGGTAAAATCTCTAAGTACTTGCTTGTTTGCAAAAGATTTTATTTTTCCTTCACTTGTGAAGCTCAGTTTGGCTGGATATGAAATTCTGGGTTGAAAGTTCTTTTCTTTAAGGATATTTAATGTTGGCCCCCACTCTTTTCTGGCTTGTAGGGTTTCTGCTGAGAGATCTGCTCTAAGTCTGATAGGCTTCCCTTTGTGGGTAACCTGACCTTTCTCTCTGGCTGCCTTTAGTATTTTCTCCTTCATTTCAACCCTAAAAAATCTGGCGATTATGTGCCCTGGGGTTGGTCTTCTTGAGGAATATCTTTGTGGTGTTCTCTGTATTACCTGGAGTTGAATATTGTCCTGTCTTACTAGATTGGGAAAGTTTTCCTGAATAATCTCCTGAAGAGTATTTTCCAACTTGGATTAATTCTCTTCGTCTCATTCAGGTACACCTATCAAATGTAGATTAGGTCTTTTCACGTAGTCCCGTATTTCTTGGAGCCTTTGCTCATTCTTTTTTATCCTTTTTTCTCTAATCTTGACTTCTCGTTTTACTTCATTAAGTTGGTCTTTGAACTCTGATATCCTTTCTTCTGCTTGATCAATTCGACTGTTAAAACTTGTGCATTCTTCGCGAAGTTCTCGTGTTGTGTTTTTCAGCTCCATTAATTCACTTATATTCCTCTCCAAATTGTCTATTCTCGTTAGCATTTCGTCAAACCTTTTTTCAAAGTTCTTAGTTTCTTTGCATTGGATTAGAACAAGTTCTTTTAATTCACAGAAGTTTCTTATCATCCACCTTCTGAAGCCTACTTCTGTTAATGGAACGCACTCGTTCTCCATCAGGGCTTGTTCCGTTGCTGATGAGGAGCTGTGATCACCTGTAGAGGGAGAGGCATTCTGATTTTGGGTCTTCTCAGCCTTTTTACGCTGGTTTCTTCCCATCAGTGTAAATTTATCCACCTGTCGTCTTTGTGATTTCTGACTTTCAAATTAGGTTTCTGAGCGGACGTCCAACTTGTTGATTCCCAGCGCCGAAATCTGAGCAATCCACTGCGCCGGCCAAAACAGCAGTGTTAAGATTGATGGTGCTTTTCTGCCTGGGAATCGGCCAAAAGGGGACCCAGTCCCGCTCACTCTGCACCAAGAACTGCCGTGCTGAGGCGCCAGCAAAACCGCCGCGCCGGCCACAAGAGTCGCGCTGGCGACCCCTGGGGCTCCTCCGCTGGGAATCTCCTGGTCCGTGAGCAACAAAAATTCGTCTGAAAGTGCGGCGTCCTCTCGTTCTCTGCACCTTCACCAGGAGCCCCCATCCCAAGCCGCTGGTGGTCGGCCATCGTGGATCCCCTCCTTCCTTATCCTGCTTACTGTGCACATGGGTTGCATTTAGTTATAACACTGACACTCTTTTAACCTGGAATAATTCCTTAGTCTTTCCTTGTGTTTGATGACTATGTCATTTTTGAATTGTTCAGCAAGTTATTTTGTAGAATATTCTCAGTGTTTTTTTTCTTTTTTTTTCTGGTGTCTCATGATTAGATTTGGATTATGAAGTTGTACATTTTTGTCAGGAATATTGCAGAAGAAGTGGGGCCTTCTCCTGCATCTTACTAGGAAGCACACATCCACTCTGGCCCCTTGATGGGGTGGTGGCCACTGTACTTAGTTTCTCCACTGTGAAGTTGCTGTTTTTTTATTGGGAGACAGTTTTAGGCTACGTAAATGTCCTGTTTCTCATCAGACTTACACCCGTTACTGTTAGCATTTGATGATGTTTCTTGCCTGAATCAATTATTTGCGTAATGCTTGCAAAATTGTCATTCCCCATATGTGTTGGTTGGCGTTCTTCCAAAAGCTTTTCCTTCGCCTCTGTTTATTTACTTATTTATTATCACTGTGGACTCATAGATTCCTATGCAATTGATTTTGATACTGATCTCATAGCTAGACAATTTGCTAAACTTTAAAAAAAAATTATGGCCGGGCGCGGTGGCTCACGCCTGTAATCCCAGCACTTTGGGAGGCCGAGGCGGGTGGATCACGAGGTCAAGAGATCGAGACCATCCTGGTCAACATGGTGAAACCCTGTCTCTACTAAAAATACAAAAAATTAGCTGGGCACGGTGGTACGTGCCAGTAATCCCAGCTACTCGGGAGGCTGAGGCAGGAGAATTGCCTGAACCCAGGAGGCAGAGGTTGCGGTGAGCCGAGATCGTGCCATTGCACTCCAGCCTGGGTAACAAGAGCGAAAGTCCGTCTCAAAAAATAAAAATAAAAAAATAGAAATTATGCTCTTTATCTTTTACAGCAGTTTTAAATTTACAGAAAATTTGAGTGGAAGATGCCATTTTCCCATAAAGCCACCAACTCCTCGCACCTTCCACCAAGTTTCTGCTGATACTAACATCTTGCATTAAACTGGTGCCTTTGCTAGTTGATGAGTCGACGTTCATAAACTATTGTCGTCCGAAGTCCGTTGTTCACATTCAGGTTCCTCTGTATGTCGTTCATCCTGTGGTTTTCACAGATGTGTAATGCATGTGTCCACTGCTCCAGAGTCCACTGTGCTCCACGCGTCATCCCCTGTCCCCACCTCCGGAACCCCTTAGTAGCAAACACTGATATTTTTACTGTCTCCATGGTTTTGCCTTTCAGACTGGCCTCTTTCACTTAATAATAAGCATTTAAGGTTCCTCCGTGTCTTTCTATGGCTCGATAGCACATTTCTTTTTAGTGCCGAATAATGTTCCATCGTCTGCGTGTGCCACAGTTTATCCATTCACCTGCTGAGGTGAGTGCCTTACTTGCTTCCAAGTTTTGGCAACTATGAATAAAGTTGCCATCCATGTTAGCGTACGTGGAAGTTTTCAGCTCATTTGGGTAAATGCCAAGGAGCGTGATTGCTGGATCCCATGGTAAGAGCGTGTTCTGTAAGAAGCTACCAAGCTGTATTCTAAAGTGGCTGCGCCGTCTGCATTTCCGCCAGCAACGATGAGCCTTCCTGTTCCACATCCTCACCAGCACTGGGTGTTGTGTTTTGGGTTTAGCTGTTCTGAGAGGTGCACAGTGCTATCTCCTCGTTCAGTTTGCAGTTCCCAAGTGACGCTCTGTTAAAATCTTCTCATACAGTATTTGCCACTGGTGTATCTTCTTCAGTGAAGTGTCTGTTAAAGTCTTTGGTTCATTTTTAAGTTGGGTTTTCTTATTGTTGAGTTTTAGTTCTTTGTATATTTTGGCTGCCAGCCCTTTATCAGCTATGTCTTTCGCAGATGTTTTCTGCCAGTCTGTGTCTTGTTTCTTCATTCTATTAATAGTATCTTTTGCAGAGCCAGTTTTTATTTTAATGGAGTCCCGCTTGTCAGTGTTCTGTTTCATGTATCATGTTTTTGGTGTTGTATCTGAAAGCTGCTGCCAAGCCCAGGTGCCTGGAGTGTTTGCCACGTTACATTCTAGGAGCTGTCAAGCTGTGCGCTTTACATCTGGCTCCATGGTTCCTTTTGAGTTCGCCGTTGGGAAGGGCTTATGGCTCGTGTCTAGATTTGGTTGCATGTGGATGTCCAGTTGTTTTGGCACCATCTGTCCAGAAGACTTTTTTTGCGCCATTTTGTTGCCTTCGCTCCTTTGTAAAAAATCAGTTGACTGCATTTACGTGGGTCTATTTCTGAGCTCTCTGTTCTGTTCCACTGGTCTATTTGTTCTTTTCGCCGGTACCACTCTGTCTGGGTTCCTGTAGCTCTGTAGAAGGCCTTGAACTCAGTGTCAGTGTTCTCTTTCAACAGTGCATTGGCTATT